>NW_009627275.1:0-1796 GCF_000690535.1 Cariama cristata | reverse complement strand
GGACGGACGACAGGGGACGACAGAAACAGCAGAGAAAGAGCTACAATGGCACACGCTGGTCTTAGTCTGCTTTAAGAAACAAGGCTAACGCCACCAATTCCCCCACCATCATCCTCTCCCTCCCCCACAAAATAGCTATGGAATCTGTTAGCCTATTTCAAGCAGATTAGGAAGAGGGTGAGAAGTCTAGGAAGCCTGACAAAAAAAAAAAAAAACAAACACAACAAACCTTCAGAGGAGTCAAAGTTGGTGGAAGAAGGAGAGGTAGTCAAAACTGACTCTACATGGCTAGTTGGCTGCTGCTAAGTGGACATCCACACCTGCAGCTTCAGAGCAACACTGCTCCTTTCACACAAGCTGCCAGAGACAAGGGGCGAGGCTCCAGTATATTCCGTAAGACAGCATACCGGGGAAATACCATTCCCTACCCACTCGAGTCTTACAGCCTCCCCTACGCATTACTGGGGGGCGGGGAGGGGAGAAGAACCTCCGACACAATAGCATGACACCAAACATCCACATGGCCACGGTAAAGACATTGTTAAGCCTGAGCTGTCATAGCTGGAGTTCAGGCAAGGAGGACGGCAAGCCCAAAGGAAACCGTAACCAATTTTACTCACAAGTTGGAGAAGACAGTCCATGTGATGATGCCTATCCCACCAGCAAGTGAAAGCCCACGTATTTCTACAAGATGCTGTACTCTGATGCTATCAGAGGAAAGAGTCATCAGCCACTCCCACCCATGACAAAATCACCTTTTCATTAATTTTAACAGGGAAAGCCAAGGCTTCCTGTGACCAAGAGAGAAGAGAAAGTTGACTAACCTTCATCCTCAATTCCTAGAAGTCAGACACTTGAATGCCCTGGGCAAGCAGACCTTCCTTCTAATGGGATTGTTGCAAGATGAGACTTAAGCGAACATAATTACAAGACCATTAACGGGGATGTCCGATGTGGACTTGAACATAAGACCATTTTCAATAAGCATTATCAACAACCATTTTCCTTATAACTCCTGATAAAAAGCTTGCCTAGCAATAAGGCCAGTGTGCAAAAACATCACCATGGTGGTTTTCTTTTTCCTGCTAAACCATGAAAGGCACTTGTGCCTTCTCGATTTTTCTCCCCTCTCTCCAAGCAATAGCAATAGGCGAACAAGATAAAAACATTACCAAGAATGATACAAGCCACGCTAAGGCAAGAAGCAGCCAGACATGCCAACAGCTATGGATGTGCCTTGACTAATTACTAATCAGCTAACAGAAGGTGGGGGGGGGGAGGAGGAAATCACACAAACGGTACCTCCGATTTCTGTTTTGCTAGAATCCTTCGTACCACAGCTCCAGAGAAATCCTTTGCTCGGCTCCTCTACCTGCTGCAGTAAGACCTCAGTCTTTCCCTTTAGAAGAGAAGATCCTGTCTCTCCTTAGTCAAGTTCGGGACTCTGCAGTAGTAGCCTCAACTTTGCCTTTACTAAGCTCTTAAAGCTACAGTTATAAACAGAACCCCCCTATTTCCACTGCTGACTGGTGTCCTTTTCAGTAAGTTGATCCTGTTTAATCACAATGAAAAAAACCACACTAACTACGCACCGGGCTTAAGCACAGAGATGGCAACCTCGCATTTTGCTTGCCTCTTTATCGATAAAGTAGAAACTAAAAAAACAAACACCCACCACTGAACCTGTAAAAGCAGCATTCTTTGTAACTAGAGAAGTTGCGCAAACACCTTAAGACTTAAGGGAGGCACACGGGCTTTACCGGCAAGCCCAGCGGGACACGGCGCCGGGAAGCCCG
>NW_009627274.1:6989-26800 GCF_000690535.1 Cariama cristata | reverse complement strand
AAAGACAAAAACATGGACTAAAGACAATACTGAAGTACTGACAGTACTGAAGTACTACCCCCTGCATCTATTTGATAAATGAGATACTGGTTTTATGCTGCAACTCATTAATGAGTTGACATGGAGGGTAACCAAACCAAAACAAAAATGAAACCCACAAATCTAATACTTAATAAATGGATTTTCTTTTGAAAACAGACCAGCAAAATGCCAATAAATAGAAATAAAAATGAGTCTTTCTGGTGAGAGAGGTCCTATACTACCAAGGACAAGGCAGTTCCCCTTCCTAAGATGAGGAGAAACTTCAGACCTCACAAAACAGAACGCCCCATTAGAAAGAGCCAATGAAGGATTTCTGTGGAGTATACTAACATTTCATGTATGTACATTTTTAAATGGTGAATATACGCTATAGTGTGAACTTAGTATCTGCTGAGTGTTACTTTTTAAATGGAAAAATGTAATCATAGAAACACAGGAATAAAAAAGATGCGTTAGTGTGTGTAGCCCAATTTTTTAGAATGATACCTACCAAATATTCCACTTCTCCTACTGTTTTTTTCTAAATTCCATTTCAGTACTGCATGTGTTTTTGTGGGATCAATTTTTCCTCCACAGTTCCATCGTGCAGGGATACAGAATAAATTCCTTCTTGTTGGAATATTCTTCTATTTACCATTTGACTTAAACTAGTTTAAAATTCAGAAGACATCTAGAAGCTTTTATGCAACAGAGTACACCTGTGTGTTAATGTAAATGAAACATTATTATGTTGAGATTTTTTTTATATTCAATACTATTTTAGTATAAGTGATAGTGATTCAAGCTCCTTTGGTGAATATGGGGGTGGGGGTTGCCATTTGGAATGGTCTTTTTTCTTTTCTTTTTTTTTTTCTTTTTTTTTTTTTCTCCCTTATGAAGGACCATTGCCTTGGCTTTTTTGGTTATTGTTTTTTTTTTTTTCTTTTTTTTTTTTTTGAAGACCATTCCATTTCTTTATTTTTTAACATCTTAAAGTCATAAGGACTTATATGCAAAGCAGTCATACACTTTATCATTAAAACCCATAGGTAAAATACGTACACAAATCCAACAAAAGGCTAGTACATAGTAAAGCCTAAGCATACTACTATGCAATATTATGAATACATAACTTTAGAGACTTCAGTTTAGTACTGTTATCTATTCATTTCTGAAAACATTCACAAAGATTTTAAATGCAAATTTTCATTCCGTATCTGGAATAGAACAAAAATTATCTATGTTATAACAACTTTCGGTCATTTGTGTTTGACCAATTCGGTAAATTACAAAGAACCCAAAGAATTCTGTAACTTTCTGTAGAACTATGTAATAAAAACATTGCATATGTTCCTAGTATGATGTCTTTAGCAATCATTTACTGAAATGTAACTCAAACATCAATCTCTCAAAATGTATAACCGACCAGCTGCTTTTTAGTCTATATCCGAATCCAACTTCATCACAAAACCCCTTTTAATACAAAGATGCAGAAGTACATTAGGTAATACTAATGCAACACAGGTGCAGTTCTAGCATTGTCACTGATCAGTTGAATCATCTTCTCCATGAACGAGATTCATTATCCTCCTCTTCTTCATCATCATCTTGAAGCAGCGAGTCATCCACCAAAGACTCTTCCTGAAACTTCAAGAGAAAAACATGATACTCTTATGTCAGAAAATGTTAAAAGACCAAAAGGCAAAATACAAATCTCTGATACCTGCAATTTAATAAAGAACAAATTTATTTTTAATAGGGAAACAGCAATGCTTTCAAAAAAGTATACTGTATGTATATGTACTATATACATATACTAACAAATAGCAAGTGACACTACTTTTTTTTCTTTTTAATGGACTTCAAAATGACCAGGACATATGTACCTCATACTTAAATAGCTCTTCTGATTCTTCAGCATATGATTCATGCCCAAGGTGCAATGTTCTCATGAAACTTAAGAAGCTATACTGAAAATGAGTATTAGTTTTGCACATTCATAGTTCACTATGCCTGTTTTCATCCAAGAGCTTGATCTACCTGTGCCACAGTACCAAAACCGCTGAATCTGAGACATTTTGATTTTTGACAGCTTAGTCAAAACTGATTTAAATTAAAAGATTGGGGCAGGGAGACAGGTATTTATAGAAATTTAGACAAAATATATTAATGTATTTTCAATTCCTTTCAATAACAACATAGTAACTTGATAGACTTCACAAACCCCTGAACATTTCAGGTCATCAGTTACAGGCTTCAGAGAGGCTAAGTTAAAAAAAAGAAAGATAAACAGTGAGTTGTTTTAGTTTTTATCTACATATAGACACAGCGGTGTATATATAAACTATTCCATCTCAGAACTTTGACAATTACAGCTATCACAGCAATTTCTGCACTAGCTAAAGAAAGGACTGAAACAAGTACCAAAATCTCCCAGCTGTTAGACCACAGTTACAATCTTCCTTGCTTATTCTTCTTGTCCATTAACTGCAGCTTTTTTTGCTACAGAATTTCCAAACTCAACAGGAGGTGTGAAGGTCAGGGAACCTTCTGGAAAGATGTGAGGCTCTAAGCTGAAGAAAGCCTTCTCTCTTTCCAGTAGGCTCTTCTACAAGAGGGAGAAACTACTATCTTCATTACTTTTGCCTACAGAAAGCGCATTTTAAAAAGCAACTCTTTTGACACCTGACCTGTCTGTCAATGCATACTGGGGTACTCTAAGCCACGCTAAAACACAGAAACTTTCTGAGGACTTAGCCTCTTCTCCTGGCGTTTAGATGTCCAGCAGGCTAAAATACAACAGCGCTGTCAAAAAGGAGAAGTCCTGGGCAGTGCACAATGCAGAACTCTTAAGGATGATCAAAAAGCCTGGAACAACTTCCACATAGGGGAACAACTATAGGGACTGTGATTCCCTGGAGAGAAAGCGTCTCAGAGAAAGAGAGGAGAGAACGATGGTCATGTTTTTGATGCAAGAGTAGGAGAACATTAAAATTAAACGTGCAGGTGGCAGGTCCAATATAAAGATACTTATTCTGCATAGACACAGTTAAACACTAGCATTCCCTGTTGCAGGACATTATAGATACCACTCAGATTCCAAGAAAACCAGACAAATTCATAAACACCTATCAAGGGCTTTCAACTACTAAGACGCTACACCTCTGACTGAACAGGTCCTTGAACTGCAAATCATTGATGATTAAAAGCTCATCTCTACTTACAGGTTTTACACTCTTCCTAGGCATCTGCTGTTGACTCAGTAGAGTCAACTCTTTTGTTAGGCACCCAGATGTAGAACGTAAGGCATCTAGGAAGATTAGGTGCTTTCATAAGCAAGCGGCTACTCATCAGAGATTTTCTAAAGCATCCAAGTCCAAAAGACCTACCTCATATTCTTAGAAACGGACTAAGAGCCCTATTTAATTATTGTCACTCTGCTGAATGATCTAGCTCCTTTTTTTCTGCCCTGCCCCCCCCCGCCCCAAACTTCAAGGTAATTAGTTTCACTCAAGTCAAGTCTTAAGCCTGCTAGCCCCCTTTAGTATAGTATTCTTTAGCTGAACCAAAATTGTATTTTAGAGATGGGAAAATGAAGGAAATCTCTTTCATGTGTTTACAATACCTGCTATACAATGAAGTTAAATCAGTAGCATGATGAATTGTAGGCATGCAGAAACTCAAGACATTTTACATGTATAAAGAATGCATGACTGAAATTCAGGCCACTGACTAGAAGAACATACCCCACCTCCAATCTAATCATGCCTAAATACCAAATTTTAAACAACTACGTAAAATCTCTTTTATGCAATTGGTTGAACTTCCATGCACAAACATCACATTCTTGAACTTATGCATCTGGGACCTGGGGATCATAACATCATACTTCAAATACTAAATTAACCAAATGCTAGATTAAATGCAAAATTTCCCAAAGATTATTGAATAGAAATTCCCTGTGTAAAGAAATTTGGTGAAGGTTAGGAGGACTAATTCAGTCATAGAAAATTCAAATAAAATCCAATCTCATTACAGAAAGAAGATAGGAGAGCTACATGTATTTGGCTTGTTTTGAAAATGGAAAAGGGTCAGAGGTAAGTGCATCAATCATGTTAAATAAAAAAGTCTGTAAACACTGGGTCAAGTAAGAATCTAGCAAAGCTCCTAACAAAAATATAGGTAAACTAGTATTTTTATATTACACATTTGCTATTGCAAAGATTTCAGCAACCATACAAAAGCAATGAACAATGATCCAAGACCAACTCCTATATATTTTCCACAAGAACAATTAGCTGAGGAATGACTGCAGAAACAGTCCAGAGACAAATAAAAACAGTTCAATTAAAGAACAAAACCAGATCAAGAGAAGTATTAGAAAAATAAATGGTTGGGGGGGAATCTACAATAAAGGTAATTATTCTAATAATGACATTATTTCTTAAAAAAGGTTACTTCCCCTATGTACTTAAATTTTGAAAATCTGGAAAGTTTTAGATGAGTCCATCAATTTATGAATTACTGAAAACAGTCCCATGCAGTCTTTTTTCCCTAAGTTTTCTTTCCATGTGTGATGACTCCTGTTAAGGAGAACAATCATCACCTAAAATAGATATCCCACTACCACAAACACTTCTCAGCTGACAAGTTGTTGTCACGCATCCAGGCTTGAGGTCTTTTCAAGAGTTTGTAAATCTGTCCTTTCCCTTTGCCAGGGCAGTCAGCACACGTCGCTTGTTACTATCTTCATTCCCTTTTCCCCACTACCTATACCCTAGAGGTTCCCTCCTACGCTCAGTGTCTTCAAGTGGGGTTAAAAGATGAATCTCGCTATTGTTCACTGCAAAGAATGTGCACTTTCCTTCCTTTACTCCGCTGAAGTGTTTGCATATCCCTGCATGCCCTTTCTCCATTACGCAAAATGGAGAAGTCTCAGTGAAGTAGTTACTCAATGAGACCTCTCAATAAGGTAGACTCCTTGCAGCAACAAACATTGCTGTTGATCTTCACAGGCAATACGTCCCTGAAGGAGAAGTCATAAAATATCTAAGATGCTCTGAAGATTCCCCAGTGTAGCCTCTTGTTCACTGACAGCTCATTACCATCTGACAATGCTTGAGGTTTGCGTATAGAAGTGTGGAATAATTACCTGGGGGGGCAAATTATCAAAACTAATTATTGAAGACACATTTATTAAGAGTAAAGCTATAACCACATTCTCAGCACATAAGGTATCTGCTGTGCACACAAGGAATCTGTTCTGTGATGGTTCCCCATCCCCAACTTCGCCTGCCACCTTGGATGGTAGCATACCAAGGAAGCTTGCTTGGTGTGTTAGCACCAAGAGGAACGGAAGGTGAAGTGGTGTGAAGATACTGCAGCCAGGCTTTGTGTACAAGGCAGGTACAGGGACTAGACACTGTGCACATAGCTGCTGTCAAATAAGAGATAAATATCCCTTTCCATCTAAAATGCTGGTGCTGAGCTAGCAGTTGTGGCGAAATCGTGTCCTGTGGATGAACTCTGCTCATTATAATACCAAAACACATCTCCAACCCAAAAGCTAGCCAGTTCTCTTTTACCTTTTTTTTGTCTATATCTTTAAAAGCGCAGTGAAAGAATTTTACACCAATCAATAACAAAAGTATGTAGGACTAGAGTCACTCAAGCTCCACCTAAACTTAGAAAATAGTATAAAATATCCTAATGATATGGGGAAGGGGGGCCAGACACCATCACTGAGAAGTCAAGGAACACCACAAACTTCTGGGATCAGTTAACGGGCTGAACCTATCTTCCCCACCCATAGGGACGCCTTTGGGTAAGACTCACACACTTGGTTATGCCAAGTGCTTTCTTGGGAAACTCAGAAGTCAAGGCTGTATCTGTAATCACATTAGTAGCACTATATGGTTACCTTAATATACATACATTTGGTACCAAAGTGTCTTTTTTGTAACCTAGGTGTATTTTCGCAGACAGTGTTATTAATCACTGGCTATTTAAAAGAACTTATATCTGTTGCTTTAATAAACCACATTATCTATGAATCTAGTCATGAGAATTTCCCACTGAATGTGCCCAGACTTATACTCTATATCATCCTATTCGTGAATCTGTGTAGGCGTGTAAATTGAATGATGTAACGATTTTGCACTATTAGCAGATCCGTACTCGCGTGAATTCAACATAATGCCATAGTGGCAGTTCAGCATGATCAGACTTAATAGTGTCAACTTGAGGCTATTTTGAGGAGTAACTGGGTGATGACTGAGTGATGACTCAGAAGCTAAGCTCAGCCATCCCCAGTCCCTCTAATATCTGAGGACAAGTTGGAAGGCAAGGGAGTTTAATTTCTGCCAAATTAATCAACCCTTTTAACACGACAATAACTAAAGTAATATTTAGTAATTAAGAATGCACAAATGCCTAATATCAACACACAGCAGCAGAGGCAGTCTACTCTACCTGTCTTTGGCTGATGTGCTAAAAAGAAATAAGCATTTTTGGAGACAGAAAGTAAACAGACAAACTGGATCTCTTCAGAAAAAAAACAACCACAGAAACTGAATATTACAAAAATGTAAAAAACTAACTGAATATAGTTATATTAAAACAATCTTGTGAAGCTGCTTCTATGGTAGGTCTGCCAAAATATACAGGAAAAAAATACAGACAAAATACTATCACCGAATAAGTCAAGGTGTACTTCTACTTCAGTTATTCTATGGCAATTATGCATATACAGTTAATCGACAGTAAATTAATTAGAAAAAAGATTACTTGATTTCTTCCCCAAGTGGCATTTATTTTTCAGAATTCACAAACATCAGTATTTTGAGTGTAATGACTTAAATGCATTAAGAAGTGTTGCCCCACTATTCCTACATTAACCAATTAAGGTTATTTGGACAAGACTTTAGTATCTTTCATGCACCATGAAGACTAACACTCACCAGGGGTACGTTAGATGTCTGAATGAAGTTAATAAATGCTCTAAATTATTCTTTCACCTGTATCCTCCAAGCCGTATCTCTCTCTAAACGAAAATCAGATTCTGAAATTTGACTCTCTAAGGAATTACTGCCTAAAGTAGAAGGTACAAAACCATGTTTTGGACAAAATCCTCAATCTCTCTCATGCAAGTTCAAACCCACCTCTTCCATTTTCTAGATATACCCTCTAGAGTTTTTTTTGTTGTGTAAGAAATGAAACATTTCTGAAAGCACAAGTAAACTATCTGGGACTTTCAACAGCCTAGAAAACAAGAAGTGTATTTATAGATAAATCCACTTTCTGATATCAAGACATGAGTTAGATTCAAAAATAAAAGTATGAATCAACAGATCATTTTCTTTTGAAAAAGTTACTTAAAAAAGAAAAATGAAAGAAAAAAAGAAAAAGCAAACTTACTTCTTCTTCATCAGGTTCAGCTTCCTCTGTTTCAACAGCTGACATACTAGCAACAGGCTTGTTCCATGCCAACTTTAACTCTTGTCCTTTAAAACGAGATCCATGAATTGCAGCCTAAAACAAGTTTAAGTGTTTTAGTTATGTATTTCTTTGTTAGGGGAAAAACTAACTTCAGTAATACTTAAATGCCAGAAATAAACCAAGAGTCTGCTTTTTCAAAAGAAAATCCAAGTTATAATATGTTCATACTGAATTACAGTTAATAGCTTAAAACAAAACAACTTCATTCACTGCACATGGAATTCACAGATCCTTTCAGTAAAACAATCAAATTATAGTCAGAAGAAAATAAGCTTGGAAAACCATAAATCATTTGGTGATGTAGTTAACATACTGAACTTGGTTTTTAATATTATCTTGATGGGTTGTTCACTTTTCAAAGACGGACACTGTCACCGTTTAAGGCTGGGCCAGCTCTTAAAACAGGTGGCAGATGCTCTCTGTTAATCCCCTCTGTAAAACTGTTAATGCATAACTTACCAGAAGCAAGACATTCCACAATGATTTAAAATATTTTTTAAAAAAAAAATCAAACCAAACAAGTAAAAAAAAGCCCCTTTGTGATTACAATTTCATCTACTGGAAAACATTCCACTTCCTGTAAAGCCATTGTAATTGAAATGTAAAAATTTTTAACTTCTGGGATATTCATGCCTTTCTAAGGACCAGCTGCATTAAGTGGCTGCTTTGGAAATAGTATGTTCAAATTAAAGTAACATGAATGAGCATAAATCAGCGTTAGCAACATTCCGAAATAACCATCATGGTCACAAAAGATTTATAGTACAATCTGAAAGCACAGCATAATGTGAAATGTAGAAACAATTACATGTTCAATGACATCTGAACATGAATTGTGTGATATTAAAGTCCCCAGGTATAAATTTTAAATCTGTACATATAAATTTATGATAAATTTAAAAGATTCTATGCTTATTAAAATGCAGCTCAGGAGCTTTTTGTCCATGGTCTCATCACAATGTCACACAACTAGAATTTTTAAAAGTACTTATATGTGACATTTAGGTGCAGAAACAACTTGTAATCTTTGGAAGAAATTACTACTACATAAAAATGCAACATTTTACAATAGGGAATCCTCCTCTTCCTTCCAGGCTAGAACATATATGGTCATAAACCCTAGGCCTATTTTCATTTAAGAAGGTAAAGTATTAGCTGCATTTACTTCACAATTGGCCTCAACAGAGGTTTTTAATGATTACCTTCGACAACTTCTCCAATTGCCAGTCTTAAATCTGCTCTAGTAGTAAACACAGAAATTCCAGTGGAAATACATTTTAAAATATCTTAAGGATAATACAGATTTTACTATATTTGATCAAATACAGTTTTCATAAAAGTTTAATTTAAAAATGAAGGTGCAATTAGACACAAAGTCATTCCACAATTAAAAGTTTTAATGCTAATTAGAATGTGGACTTCTCAAACACTGATCATGAATTCTGACCCAGCTAAAATATCCCCCGTTTCCGGAGGATATTCTGAATGTCACCTTGAATACAGCTTGAAATTTCCACCTATTATATTTGAGAGTGATTAAGGAAAAACATACTGATTTTTAAATGCAGTGAAATGCACCATAAAAAAAAAGATGAGTACATAATGTTGACTTCAATCTTTCCACCAAACGTATCTGCCCACATCTTTCCTCATTCTCTGCACAACCTTAATTCAGTTCACTTGTGTGTAATAATTATCACAGCTTTTATTAGTGAGCAGGTATTTCTTATCCTCCACAGAACTTTTATTCACTGTTGAACTGTGCTCCTTCAGTAGAGCTGTCCGCTACTGTTTTTCCCTATCAGTCAGTATATACTATGTACCACTAATTATACTTCCTTTTTTACAGAATAATTACAATCTCTGTAGAGTTAGTGCTCATCATTGCTGTATCTAAGAGTTTCACAAAATTTCTGTTTCCATAAAACACCTTTAGCATATGCATCAATGATACCATGAAGAGTTCAAAACTATGGGCCACATTGGCTTCATTTGCATTGTAAATATTTTTTCTGTCAATCAGGTCACTGGTGTCTCAAGATAAAGCATACAAAAGGAGAAGAGTCTGGTCAGGTATGAAAATCTGCAAGATGAACTCTGTGCAAAGACAGAAACTTTGTGCAAAATATAAACATAAACCAAAATCTTTCCATACAACCATACCATAAATATGAATCCACTCTTTACGAAGTCCCTGTTATTTTCAGGATACTCCTTCCCAACAGTGATGCAACGATTTTAAAGAAAACAAAATCATTTGCAGAACAACTATGTTCGTTATTTTGTGCAGCTTCACATACTGCCTACACCATGGACTGAATAAGGTAGGAGTCCCGCTGAGCCAAATGTATAAAGTCCTAATGATTCGTATGTTAAGGATGCTGAATTACAACATACACCAACTCTGGATTTTAGTCTCCAAAAGTTACTTCGATTATTCCATACTTCTGTAATTTCCTAAATTTCTAAAAAATATGCTAAAAAAGGAAAAAAAAAAAAAGGGGGGGGTGGGAAATCCCATCACATCAAACCACAGTAACACTATCACAGGGTTTCAGGCAAACGTAAATCCAACTGATCCCAAACAAAACATTATAAAAAAAAAAACATCACTTTGCATGATGTCAGTAAATTTTCAGGAAACTGTGAGAGTACCAAGTCTTCAGGTGAAAAAAAAAAAAGGCAATTAAATAAACCAACACATAGAGCTATCAATTCCCAAGTATTTATCTTAATTTCTCTCTTACATCCTGTACTGGAATTTGCTATAAACATTCTAATTTCCTAAGTATTTCAGTGATATAGTGTTCGACAGCTTTGTTTAATCTAGAATTAAACTTCTGCATCACGACTTCTTTTAAAATGTTTTAAAATAATTAGTAGTATTACATTTAATCAAACACATAAGTATAATGTAACTAGAAAGTAGTTGAATGTTGCAGAGTACTTTCAACAAATACTATACTCACAGCTTCAGCTTCTGCTCTTGTTTTAAAGGTAATCACCGCATGGAGAGAAGAGTCATCTATCTGGCAATCTTCAATTTCACCATATTGCTTTTAATAAATAAAAAAAAAAGCTTAGTGAAATAGTTCTCCACCTCTAAAAATGCTGTCCTAAATAAATGCCCTCAAAAATCAGATAAAATTAGAATAGTGTACCTTTCACAGCCTTAATGTCAGAGTACTTGTCTTTGCAAGGAATAGTTACTTTTACTTGCATTTCTAAAACACAAAAGTGCTGTAAAGTCTCTGAATTTCCTGATTGTAAACAGACAGGTATGAAGTAAAATTATGACAGAAAAAGAGGTTGTTCTAATTCAGTACTTCTCTCTTGATCAGAAAAAAGGGCTCTGGAGATGATTCCATTAGTCTATTATGAAACTCTTCCACAAAAAAGATTTATTAGATGCAAGGACTGCTGAAAAAGTTTCAAAACTTAACTTGATTTCACCATCTTAAGAATCTGACCCATCTATTCTTGTGATGGTCTCTATGGTATTGCTACCTTTAATGCTGCCATCACTGCAAGCTGCAATGCCCAACATACCTGTACAGGTAGAGTACACTGCTGATAAGCAGAGCATTGTCATATCATATCACAGAAACAGAAATACCGCTCAGTTCATTTCCATGGAATTTGGAGTAAGTTTAAAACAGCAAACGCACAACCCATAAAATGAAATTAGCATTTTTTCTCAGTGTTATGCTACTAACACTGTGAATTGAATTGTATTTGTTGATGCTACTAAGATTTATTTTTTTTTAGTTAATATTTTTGTTTGTTAAAGATAGTAAGTTTAATACTCCCTGCAGTAAGACCAAAGTATAAGAAAACGCTAAGTTCTGAGCAAATTTATGACCATAAACTGACAGCACACAGCAAGTTTTTAACAGTGGTAGATTCTCCGTCTTCATTTTTATATTCCTTACAGTCAGTATGAGAAGTACATAATGAAATGAAAAATATGAAAGGTGACCAGCAAAATTTAACAATATTCATAAGGCAGGCTAAATCATAACATAATGCTGTAGATTAAAAATACTTTTTTTCTTATACTCATCATTGAAACTAGACTCAGAAAGGTCCTATGGGTGACCAAGTGGATTGTATTGCTTCATTTTAAAGTTATATGTTCTTAGTTTTAGATCAAAAATTTGTGAAGTCATTGCTCGAATGTTCAATGCACCACACATCTCTACAGAAAACACTTTTATTTCCCTTAAATACACATATATATGTCTAGTATGTATAAATGTTTGGTCTGTCATTTACCTCTATAGAAAGTAATTTTGTTCCCCTATATAGGTATGATGAGGTGTATTTAAGTGGAACAAAATATATATGTACATTAAGTGTGTGTTTATATATACAGCTTCTGGGAATGACACCTTACAAAATCCAGTATAATTGTGGCAGGGTTTGGGGGGGGGGGTTTTGTTTGTTTGTTTGTTTTTATTTTTAAAAAGGAGAGACAGGTCCTTGTTGGCTCTTGTTCTTTTGAAAAGCTGCTTGTATGGCTGCCAGGCAGGGAATATTAAGGACATTGACTAGAGTTTACTGAACTTACTGGCTCTTGGACTTCTAACTTCAGAGAGGACGACTGCAATTAAATATTGAAAAAAACCCTAACAACCCACAACCAAACAATGGGGGACCATACACGAAGATTCACACAATTTATGCCACTAGATATTAACATTCATTTCACAAAATAAACAAATTTTCTTTTATTATAACCTTTTATTATAGAGGATAAGGTTTTTTAAGGATTTATGTTCATTTCTCACTTTATTATATTTGAAAATAAAAATTTATTTAACACCAATTTATCATTTTTTAGACTAAAAACAGAAAAAAAAGGTAGAAAAAGCTCTGACTTTGTAAGCTTACAGACATGAACAGACAGAAACCTTTGGCTGCCTTGCCAAGATCTGCATATAGTTGCACAATTCTCATCTTGGTTCTTAAATTCAGAAAGTTAGGCATTTTCAGTGAAAATTTTCATTAAGTACTTGTTAAGATACTTCAATAAAGATAAAACAGACTTCAGGTATTGAAAGTCTGGCACTGAACCAGTCTTTGTTCTCACCATCCCTTCAGTTATTTTATCTTTCTATACCTAAAAATTTGGGAAAATTTTATAATATTTATTTGTTCAGGATATATCTAAGTCATTACTTTATATTCTCAATTTCCTTTCTTTTTAAGAAAAAACGAAACCTTGTAAGTGTTATGCAGTTACATTCATAACTAGTTGAATCAATGGTGTAATTTCTCTTTGTTTCACCTTTTTCTGATGCATCCTCTTTTTCCATGAACAGGTATATCACGTTAAAGATTCATTCCTAAATAATATTTCCAGATGAATCGAATCAAGAGAAAACAAGTCATTCAATAGAAGACTGTCATCCAAAGGAACAGGAAAAGTGAAATTGTCACATACCGCAAAATGAGGAAGAAGATCTTCTCTATCACTTTCTGTAAACGCAGAGATTTCTAATGCCCTAGGTCGATGATCCACAACTGCATGCACAGGAACTCCTCTGCCTCTACCCCGGCCTCGTATTCCTCTACCTCTGCTACGTGATGCACCCCGACCTCTTGCATGAACCCCTCTACCACGAACTGAAGAAAGAATCCCTCGTTTGGCAGCCTAAGATGTTTATACATAACATATTGATGTATTAAAATTCATAATAAATATTTAGACAAAATTAACAAACACGTATTCTGACGTTTCCTAAAAACACATCCCTAAACAAGCCTCAGAAACAGCAGCTTACAGGTCTTAAAATAACAAAAGGTGAACATGTTAATAACATTAAAAAGCTAACACTGTTAATTATTAACAGATGAAAAATAGGATGCAAACAGGAGAAAAGAATCAGATATTAAAAACAGATATCAAAAGAGCCCTTATCTGTGTGGATAATTCCTTGTCTCTTAATTGGTCTCTGAAAGTCCAGTCAGGACTTTTATTCTGACCAGAATATTAACGCAGCACAATAGCTTTTGGCTATAGAATTGTGAGGTACGGAAACAGAAGCTCTAACGAGCACCTCCAAGGACAAAGTAATCATTAAAAAATTGGCTCTACGTACTCGCTAATTTCCATTCCCACAATACCTGTGTATCCTTTCTAAAGAACTGGCATGCACTCTCCAAGAAAAGTCAGAAGGCCGATGACGGTATCTCTGACAGCCAATTAAAAAAATAATTTGTAAAAGTTATTTTAAGAATCAAAAAAGCACTTTCAAGGATTTAATTTCAACATTTATAACCACAAAAAAAAAAAAAAAATCTTTTCAAACCCAAATAGATCTGACCTAAGAATCAAATGTTAAATGAAATCGACGTAACAATATTTTAAACACACCCTACAGTGTTTACAACTCAAGCACTGATAGCACTACTTTAATGCATGCCAGTGGTATTACCCATGAGGAGATCAATCTGTTATGGCTTTATTCATGAAACTATTCACATAATTTGACAATGCTATATAGTTCACGTTTTATTTTTTGTAGAGAATCATGCGGGTCTTGGGTTTGGATTTTTTTTGTGTTTTTTTGTTTGTTTGGGTTTTTTTTGTAGCATTTATAAATGGTTAAATGAATAATCCAGAAAGTTAAAGCTTATGCTGACTCAACAATCAAGCTGTATACTGTTTGGGTTTTCTCACAGTAAAATCAGGGCCATCTGGAAGAAAACAGCAGGTTATGAGGCACAGAAGCAACACTTGAATAATGTCAGAGTTAAAGTCACAAAGACAATGTGTGAATAAAAGTTTTTCTAAAGAGTTTGTAAGACTACTGCAGAATCAAACAAACATCAATGGAAAAAATCCCATATCCCTCTTGTAAGTTATACAAGGGATACACTTCATGCTGTTCCCTGAAACATACTGGTCTGCTTTACTAATAACCCCATATTTCTCCATCTACTTTGATCAGTATTTGCCAAAGGCTTCAAAATTTCATTTTAGTAAAATTATTTTCCTGAAAGAGCTACAATTTTTTTTTCCAACTGAAAATACAGAGTCAATGAGAGATGGAGTAGGATCAGCACACTCAACCATGGTGCAACTTTATCTTGAATGAGCACCTACTTTTTTACTGCTATTTTACATCATTCAATTCACATGTTTTCTAAAATGCATGCTTTATAAATAAGCTTTCGGTACACTTATGAAATATTATTCACCATCAGAATATATATTGTCAACATAAGCTTTTATGTCATCTCTATTCAATTGGCTTGACTAATTAACAAACCTATTTTCACAATTACCAAAGCTGCATAACAACTTAAGTTTTAAAGTAAGATTTTAATACAACTTAGCCGTATGTATGTGCACTGTGTTCACATGTAGTTATACATAAGACATGACCAAACTTCATTAAGACAAGAGGAATTTAAGCGACACAGCAGCCTGCTTAACAGTAAAAAGAGATAAGATTATCATGCAATTAAGCAGATATTACATAATCATATAGGCAAGACAGTGCAATATGACAAAGAATAACATCCACAGCATTCAGAATTTCTCAAAGACACAGATATGAAGAATCTTGCACAGTCTTCTCAATTTTTTTAAAAGCAATTACTTTATGAAAAAGCACGTTTCTATACATTAAACACTTCTCGAAACATTGTATTTGCTTTTGGTTAGAAGTCCTTCTCTTGAAACCAATGCTTTAATAGTATTACTTTTGGCATTTCAGCCTTTTTGGTTAATCTCATTAAGAGGATGCTAACACTCAGGAATAAAAGATGAAGCAGAGTTTTTTAACTCTTCTGTATCAAACACACCATCACCTACAGGCAACAACTGAAAAACACTTCACACTCTCAAGGAAGTATTATTACCACAAATCTATAAAATACCATGTCATCTAAATAGTTACAGAATTTGAATAGATTAACAATCAAAATTAAAGATACTACTATTTCTCTGCTTCAGTGGAATTTTAAATATTATTGCTAAATGCCTCCGTCTACATGCAACTTACTATTGCAGTCTGGAAAAAATAGTTTATGATACAATACACAAGCTAATAAACATATACGAAAATATTTGATTATAAGTTAATTGCTACAAAAGAAGAGACAAACATACTTCCAGCTGTAGCTCTGTATATTTTCGTCTTAATTCAGTAACTTCCTCCCCAGCTTGCATCTTCTTGTATAAATCCAGTTCAGTATCTAGTAACTCTTTCTGCATCTAAGAAATTGTTATGGTAAATTATTAGTTCCACAGTTCACGTTCTCTATTGAGGAAACAAATTTCTGATAAAACCAAAGAATCTATTGCTACGTTCCTATCAGCAGGTTATTTCAGAAATACGCAGCAACTTAAAGATTGGCCAGGTAAGGCAGAAGTCTGCCACAGCACCTCTGTCTGTAAAACAGATTCCTAGAAACTCTAAGGAAAGCGAATTTGAAAACTTGAAGCTGTAGTGGAATTTTAAATTTAACCAAGTTCTGGCTTATTAATCCAGATCACAGTTGCAACTTTGCAGGTATACTTTGCTACATTTCCACCTTCAAAAACAAACCAAGCACAAGCTTAGGAGCCTTCTTGGCAAGATAAAACTTCAATGTGTAGTAGTATGTTTCTGACCTTGGTGATGTCAAACATTCTAGATTACCACACAAAGGCAAAGCCAATGGAATTTTTTCTAAACTAGAGACACCGAAAATAGAAAATGCAAAATTACATGGTAGTGAGGATGAGATAAAAAGGGATTCTACAAAAAAAAGGCAGTACAATTATGAATAAATACAAAATCTGTAACAAGCATTGAGAAAAAGCATCTAAGTTTATCACAATTCCATAATGCAAAAAGCACAAATGGTAGTTCTGTTCAGATCATGGTAGGAAAAAACCCACAGTAACAAGACCTCTGCTAACAAAAGGTTGGTCTGTGATGCACCCGAAGTTGTCTTCCAGCACACAGTACCTTAAAAATATTATTACAAAGTTCAAAAATACATATGTGAAATTGAAAGGTGTCTCTGAATTCAAATTTAGACATACTCACTGCAACCACTGAGCTGCAGGTACTGGTACAGCTGCAGTAAAGGGCTTTATGCGACCACGAACATTTTATTTGAAGTTCTGTTCCAAACTGAAAGCTTGCTTTTTTTTTTTTTTAAGTGGAAAACGCAGAGGCCAAATGTTCCAGTGACATCACAAATGAAGGATAAAATTACAGATGACTGTGAAGCAGTTTTACATTTACACTCATTGATTCAAAACCACAGCATGCAATGTATTTAAAGGTTAGTTGTCAAGAGATGAAGGTTTCGCAGTTCTGACAGCTGGAAACCAAGTATCACCACTGAATTATAAAGAAGGGATTTTTTTTGTTTCTTTGTTTTTTCCTGGAGGCTTTAAAAGAAAAAAAGCTGGATTATTCAACTGGTAACTTCAACCTGAACCTCTTTCAGCCCCATTTTCTGATTATCTACAGCAACCACAGAAAAAAATCCATTTATTTCCTTTATAATGGTTTTCAAAGTTTTCAAAATTGGAAACCGTATTTCTCTCAAATCCCACTGTGTTGCAACGCATCAATGACATGGCAAAACAACGACTTCCGAAGTTTAATAATGACCAGCAGTTAGAACTCACAAAGTAGCCAGTGACACTGGTGTCGTAAAGACTTTTGAGGTTTATTTCTAGTGCTCTTAATGAAGACTTCTCTTTTATAAAGATGTGTCAGGTCTCAAGAAGAAAATACCTCCTTCAAGATACACCAAGGGGCAGCAAAGGTTTCTACACTCAGGGGGGAAGAGTATTTTATAATCTGCATGAACTGGAACAAGACAAAAATAGGTAAAGACAATGGCACAGTCACATGGGCATCATCTTCAAGTTTGCAGGGTCTTCTGAGCTCCCACGTTTTAAACGCTAAGAAAATGCAAGAGAATCTAGAGTAAAGTCTTCAGAAAATTGTCAAAGTTGTAAATTTTAACTGAAGGCTGTTAATTCCTCACTTTCACAAAGGTCAGATGGGACTGATTGTTTTCTCTCTTTCAAATGTTAACAAAACAATGCTTACAGATAACACACAATCTCCCTGAGAGGAAAGTTATCAATAAAATCAACTTTTCTACAGTTCAGATATTTTGTCCATGATGAAATGCGTTTGCTTAAAATGTTTCTTCACTTTTCATATTACAAAGGAAACAGAAAACCAGCTCAAGAACTTCATTAAAACTGTAATTCAAATTAGCATATCACCTCACTTCACTAAGTAAAATCAACAGTCACACGAGAAAGTGGTGGACCAGGCTGCCAAGCAAAGGGTGATGTTGGCAGAAGAGATCTCAAGATCCACAAAACCAGGTTAAAGGGGGACCACCTCAAGCATACACATACCAGTCCACACTAATGAAGGAGGGCCTACAGAACAGCACCACGAGGGAAGATCTCATTTCTTTTCTGGGAAATCAGTGCCTCTCTGAAAAGTCTGTACGTTAATGCACACAACATGTGAAACAAAGAGGGGGAAGTAGATGTCTGTGTGCAATTACAGGGCTACAATCTCACTGGGACTACAGAAAGATTGTAGGAAAACTCACACAACTAGAGTGGTCCAGTGGACCAATACAGCGTCCTGGTTTTGGCTGGGTTAGAGTTAATTTCTGCTTAGTAGCTGGTACAGTGCATTTTGGATTTAGTGTGAAAATAATGTTGGTAACACACTGATATTTTAGCTGTTGCTAAGTAGCGCTTATCCTAAGTTAGTGATTTTTCAGCTTCCCATGCTCTGCCAGCAAGGAGGTGCACAAGCAGCTGGGAGGGAGCACAGCCAGGACAGCTGATCTGAACTAGCCAAAGGGATATTCCATACCATAGAATGTCATGCCCAGTATATAAACTGGGGGAGTTGGCTGGGAGGGGTCAATCACAGCTTGGAGATCACTGCTCTGGCATCGGTCAGCGGGTGCTGAGCAACTGCATTGTGCACCACTTGTCCTTTCTTGGGTTTTATTCTTTCATTATATTCCTTTTCATTACAATTATTCATATTATATATTAGTAGTAGTATTGTTAGTATTATATTTTTAGTTATTAAACTGTTCCTATGTTAACCCATGAGTTTTACTTTTTTTCCTGATTCTCCTCCCCATCCCACTGGGAGCGGGGAGGAGTGAGCGAGTGTTGGTGTGGTGCTTGGTTGCTGGCTGCGGTTAAAAATTCTCTTAAGGAAGGACAAGCCAGGGTAGCGAGGAGCAGGAGTTGCCCTTTATGTGACAGTGCAGTATGAATGCACAGAGCTCTGCCTGGGGACAGATGACGAGCCAGTTGAAAGTCTGAGTCAGGATTAAGATGGTAGACCTATGCAGGTGACGTTGCAGTGAGTGTGTACTACACACTGTCTGATCAGGCAAAAAAAGTAGATGAGGCCTTCTTCAGACAATTGGAAGAAGCCTCTTGATTGAAGACCCAAGGCCTGAACATCTGCTGGAAAGGCAGGATGATTTTCAAGAATCACATCCTCCAAGTTCCAGAGTGCGCAGGAAATGAATCAAAGGTGGCAGGATGCCTGCCTGGACGAACAAGGAGATCCTAAAAAAACTGAAACCCAAAAACAAGGTGTACAAGAGATAGAAGCAGGGTCAGATGACAGAAGGAATATAGAGAAACTGTCTGAGCGTGCAGGCACTGGTTTGGAAAGTCAAAGCCCACCTAGAATTGAATCTGGCAAGGGGGGTGAGAAACAAACAGAAAGGCCACAGCACGTCTATCAGCAGCAAGAACACTATGCTATGAAAAGTGTGCGCCAATTGCTGAATCTGAAAGGGGACCTGCCAACAAAGGACATGGGAACAGTCAAGGTACTCAACACCTCCTACTCCTTAGTCTTTAATAGAAAGACTTGCCTTCAGCAATCCCAGATCCTGAGACTAGTGGAAAAGCTTGGAGCAAGAGACTTATCTTTGTCAGAAGAGAATCAAGTTAGGAAACATTTAAACAAACTGGACATACACAAAAACCTGGGACCCAACAGGATGCACCCATTAAGTACTGATGGAGCTCACTGATGTCACTGCAAAGCCAATCTCAATTATCTTTGAAAGACCAATGGCATCTGGGGGAGGCTCGAACCTCTGAGAAAAAGCAAGTACTGAGAAAACGCAAGTATCACTCTGATCTTCAAGAAGAGCAAGGAAATGTGGGAAGTACACGCTGGTCAGCCTCACCAGTAACCCTGAGAGTATGAAGGAGCAAATAATGGAAACCATGTCCAAGCATATTAAGAACATGCAGGTGATTG
>NW_009627274.1:0-6958 GCF_000690535.1 Cariama cristata | reverse complement strand
AAGAGAAATCATGTTTGACCTTAACAGCCATCTACAATGAGATGACTGGCTTGGTGGACAACAGCAGAGTAGTGGAAGTTGTTTTATCTTGATTTCAGTAAGGTTTTCAATACTGTCGCCCACAACATCCTCACAGCCAAAAGGATGAAGTGCTGACTAGATAGGTAGACAGTGAGATAAACTGAAAACTAGCTGAACTGCTGGGTTCAAAGGGTTCTGATCAGCAGCAGAAAGTCCAGCTGGAGACTAGTCACTAGTGGCATACCCCAGCAGCCCCTACTGTTTAACAACTTCACCAGTGACCTGGATGGTAAGACAGGGTGTGCCCTCAGCAAGTTTGTGGACAATACAAAATTTGGAGGAGTGGCTGGTACACCAGCTAATTGTGTTTCCGTTCAGAAGGACCTTGACATGCTGGAGAAATGAGGCAGGACTAACATCCTGCATTTCAACAAAGGGAAATGCCAAGTCCTGTATCTGGGGAGGAATAACCCCAGCCACCAGTACAAGTTGGGGGCTGCTCAGATGAAGAGGACCTGAGGGGTCCTGGTAGAAGAAAAGAAGTTGAACAAGGACCAGCAATGTGTCCTTATGGCAAAGCAGGCTGACAGCCTCGTAGGCTGCATTAGGAAGAGCACTGCCAACAGATCAAGGGAGGTGATCCTTCTCCTCTACAGTGGTGAGGCCACATACGGAGTGCTGTATCCAATTCCAGGCTCTGAAGTGCAAGAGACACACACTGGAGAGAGTCCAGCCAAAGGCCACAAAGACGATTTAAGGGTTTGAAGCACCTACTATATGAGCAGAAACTCACAGAGCTGGGATTGTTTAACTTCAGGAAGAAAAGGTGGCAGGGGGCAATATCATCCATACAACATCCAGACTCTTCCTAGTGGTGCCTCGTGATGGAACAAGACAATCCCCAGAGATCCCTTCCAATCTCAATCATTTTGAGCAATTTGATGTTACTGGGCAATCTTCTTGTGCACTCCAAGAATTTACTGGACCACTCTCAGGATAAAATAACAAGCATTTAAGTTTACTACTCAAGAATTTGCCATGTTTTCATGATGCAACTTGCTTCTTCATTTCTATGGGTCTGGATTCACTTCCTTGCATGTGACAAAATCCACAACCAACTGTTATTCTTGGATCAAAACTGATATAAACTATTTTTTCCTGTTCAAATTTACGAAGCACTGTACACTATCAGCAGAAGAGTGTTTCACAAAAACATGAGACTTTAACAGTAAAATGCAGCTTTAAAAACACTGTCAATTTCTAGGACTTTTATAGTTCAAATTCACTCTACAGGCAGGTTAACTTCCTTCAGATCTCTCAGAAACTTTTTCTCACCATACAACATCCACGCTTTCTCAAAAACATAAAAATACTAAAGAAACCTCAACTTCTCTCATCTCCAAAAAAAAGAAGAGTTTCATCTTACTATCGCAGTGTCTGAATTCTGGGATTACTACCCTTAGTTCCCCCTCTAAAACACAGTAGAATATTCCACTGCAACTGCAGTTGTTTTAAGAGGTATAAACTGACTTCCAGAAATTATAAACTACACCCATTTTCAGGATAAAAATAGGCTGCTTCAACATTTTCCTGACTGATGAACGATGTAAGAAGCTAGTGAGTACATACAGGTCATTTCAGTATTTCTTTTTGATATTTCTTTTCAAAACTATACATCATTGTAATTTACACTGCAGTTATTTTTAATGCCTGTATTTCTATGTAAAACAAAGCAGCAGAAATGCTGTTTGAAACTGAAAACTAATGATCCATTTAAATTAAATCTGTGTTGTAACATTACACCAGCTTTCTAAAGCAGAATCCCAAACATTAGAAGAGAAGACTAAGCATTCTGAAGATTTAAGAACTGAATAAAAACAGCAAGAAAAAAAATAAAGACTTTTTGTCTTTACTGTAAAATACACTGTGCACAAATCTGCTCTTTTATTAGTATGCACTTCCTCGCTTGATAAACCAAGAAAAGTTTGTAATACATTTAAAAGAACACTTATTAATTTCTTCAAACGTTATTTCTCAAAGTCTCGCTTAGTTCTTAATCACCTTGTGACCTGTTTAGGAACAAATATTTCTACACAAAGCAAAAATACTGCATTTTAAAAAGGCAATATAATTGCATCTTTAAGCAGCTGGGAAGCTGATTATAGCCATATACTAACAAGAATGATAGCAGAGGAGAGAAACTCCACTCATAGGTACAACCCAAACATGGCTAGCTAGAACAAAAGAAAACTGACCAGCATAACCTTCAGTCTAAAAAGCTTAATATACCGAAAAATTCCAGTGACATAAAAAGACCCAGAAAATTATGTACCAGTGCATTCGTCAACTAGTTTCATGAAGCAGTTTGTGTATTAAACCTGACCAGAAGATATCTGTGTTTCATAATGATAATCCTTTTGCATAAGAAATATTGTCTTCATGATTTCTACTCAAAATTTAAGAAAGCAATAGACCATACACAAAATCCGATAAGGCAGAAGAAATAATCGTAAGACTTTTGTTTTGTTTTTTTGATTTTCCAGATGATGCAATACCTGTGTAACAGTGTGTAAACCTTTTAGACAACAGCATGGGTTTAAAATGAACTATGTTCCTTTAAAAAGAAGGCAAAACCAATCTCTCTTCAAAGACAATTTCAAAATTAAACCAGTATGGTTCTAAACACTGCTGATGTGGCTGCATATTTTTATTCTGCTGACATGTGTATGAATTCATCTGATTAAAAAGCTGACCAAAACTTGAGTACCTGAGTCTTAGTTTTCATGCTTTTTAAAGGAGCCCCTCCTGCTGGTGATACACCTTTTAATTCATCCTTTAACTTGGTAATGCTATTAGTCAAAATTTCCAGTGTTTTCATGATTTCTGCTTTATCTTCTGACTTCATGGCTTTATTCTTCTCCAACTTTGAAATCAGCATCTGTCCAAATAAAAAAAAAAGAAAAAAATCTGTTTACTTAACAATTATTATTACAGTTTTCCATATTATTATGTTACATTTCTAATCATTACTGTTTTCCAGTACTCATTACAACTAATGGAAAAACAGAATACTACCTTTCTTTTGCTGTGATCTTCAAACTCAACACATAGGGCTTTTAACAGCTTATATTAAAATCTTTGTCTGAATCTCTGATTAATTAATTTGCTAATGAATATCTCACAGCTCCATTTCATTTAGACAAATTTGCTCTACATACTTAAATTATTTCAAAATTTTTATTCAACTTGAATGACTTCTTGGCCTTTTTCTCCTCCTAAGCCTTAGTACAGTCATACATACTTTTCTACATCAGTCTCTCCTGTTCTTTGTCAAGTAGAACTCCCAGGCTTTCACTTCTCCCAAAAAAACATATGTGTGTTGCACCCAAATTAGACAATTTCAACTAAAATTGCACCTAAATTGCACAAGCTTGTAGTTTTTTAAGTGAACTAAAAAGTTAGATTAAAACTCTAAACTTAAAATAATGTGATAATACCACTCTAAGAGAACACTTACTTTATAGGCCAGTTTCGTAGTTCACCCTTACAAATTGTGACATATTTTAAAGTCAACTGAGATTTTACACCTGAATTGCTGACTTTCTTTAATGATAACATTTTACCTTTTGTGTTTCAATGTGCTTCTCTAAGATCTCTTGCTTCTTTTTTCTCACATCTTGTTGAAGTCGTAATGCTTCCTAGAAGCACAAAAAAATTACAGAAAGTTTCTAGATTTTGAAAAAATAATGCTAGAAGAATAATATACTATACCTAACAACTATACAGTAGTAATTTACAATAACAGGAAAAAGACTAGTAACAGAAACTCAAGGTACTAATAGGTAATATTTCAAATTATGTTTTGGAAAACAATGCATCACCACATTAGTGAAGGCTCTCATGACCTTTCTTAGTTAGATCTGTGCTGGGAAGACTTCATTATTACTTACGTACAAAGTAACCCCTTACACAACTCCACTGAAAGCTGGAAGGTAATATAGTACACTACCACAAGAGAAATAACATACAGGAGTTTAAATGTCCAAGGACAGTATCTTGAAAGCAACTGTAAATCAAGTTCATCAATTAAAACACATTCTCCAGTACTGTTACAAGAAAAAAAGAAAACACATTCTATTTTCTAAAATTAAAGGGTTACTCAAAGAAAACCGTCTCTTTTGTGTCTGACTGCTGTAACTTGGAAGCGACAAGTACTACCACTCAATCTGCTAAAAATAAAACGCTGATGTTGTAATGGGCAAATGAAAATGAATTGAAACTGATAAATTTGTGATGCACTGCACTCAGAAGGAGAAGCAGGGGGAGATGCCACAGCTGCTGTGCTCAGCTCCTACTAATGCTGCTTGAGAGAAAGCAACTGCTTCTTGCTCTCAGATACAGAATGTAAAAGTCTCAGACAGTAGGATACTTGCAGAAAACAATTAAGAGCTTTGATATCAACGTATTTAATGAGATAAAAGACAAGAGGTAGATGATTTTGCACCTCAAGATCACCAACCAACTGGGATCAGACTGCAAGTGGATTATCTTATACAAAGAGTGTAAATGCACAGTAGCCATAAAAAAGAAATAGGAGTAAGGTTTCTGTACGTCTTCCCAAATACTGCCAAATTCTGCTGCATGAAATGTTAGTTTTGCAATACAGTGTGCCATCATTTTTCTGAAGGGAAAGGGAAGATAAGACAAGGGGATGAATACCAAGAAAACCTAGGGAGACAGGAAGAAAGAAGGGAGTGAGTCCCACAAAATCATGTTTTTTCACAAGTACTAGTATATTCTGACAGAAATCTCTGAAGAGAGGAAGGAGCACAACAGCACATGAAAAAAGATCCAATCACTTAGCATGACTTCAGTATCTTAAAAAAAAAAACAAACCCTACAGTTGTTATGATGAGGCAATAATTTTATTACAAGCTTTTTGCCATTTCACAGGCACTTAGCATCTTGAAAGGTAAAGGCTCTAGTTCTGAAAAACATGTTTTAGGGGACAAATATGAAATGAAATCCCAAAATCAGAAGTGAATTCTTTCAAGTCTGGACCAATGTCACAGCTGACATGCAGCTACAAACTGCTATTTCAAATTATATTAGACATTAGTTACAGAAGTTTACCAATAGGCTAAAATCTTTCTTTAACGATTACATTGCTTTCAATACTTCTGTTTCAATCTAACTTAGTATTGAACTCTTAATTTGTGGTTTGAAGCCAGTAAGATAAACATTGGCCTATATTTAGTTTTTCTAAATGATAAGGATAAACCTGAGACAGGAGCTTTACTGGACTCTTTTGAAAATTCTAAGCAAGTTAAACTACAGCTGAGTGACTTATTCAAGGCTAAATTCATTTTTGTTGCATTTCATCTCTAACATCCCAAAAAAAAAAAAAAAAAAAAAAAAGAGAAAACCTAGTACTACACAAAAAATAAAAATGGATGTAGGAGAACTACAGTTTGGAAACAACAAAATGCAGGGTCATACAGTTCTCAGTTCTCTCAAGTAAATAAACAATTTTGGTCACAAGTACAAAATACATTGAGAATAAAGGCCAGTTTGACGACAATAAAGGCCAGTTCCAGAAAGGCTTAATAGAGAAGAGTAGTGACTATACTGTACTCCCTTCTCACTCACAACAGACAATTCATGCGTCAACATGGAGAATCTGCTTCCAGGAAAAAGTGTTTCACATTTTGAACTCCTAGAGAGTTTTAAATCTGCTTACACTGCCTGAACATACACTGAAAAAAAATAACAAAACAACGCTGAATTTTCTTGTTCTTTGAAAAGAAACCATTATAGTGCATTTAATCTTATAATTAGTTTCATCTATGCTCTTGAGACGAATATACATAGTGCACTATCTCTAGTGGTCACAAGTTCCCACTCTAGGTCCATTTTATAAAGAAGCATATTTAATTTACCTGTTTTTTCTTCTGTGCTTCATTAGAGTCTAGCACGGAAGTGGAAACAACAGGCAAAGATTTCTGTGCTGCCTTCAAAGCAGCAGGGTTGTACACAGTTTTTGTCAAGCCAGTAGAAGTGGATAAAACCTATAGGAGGAAATCATTTTATTTTTTTGCCAGTGAATTTCAATTTTTAAAAAAAAAAAAAACATGAGTGCTTAAAAATATGTAAGCGTCTTTTCTTTTGTCTGTTTTGATGATATGGAATATAAAAATCCGGTGTAACAATTATATTTGGAGTTCCTGAAGTTAAACAATTTTTAAAGAGGCAGCACCACATCAGATACATACGAATTATAAACGTCAGATTATAAATCCTTCCCATTGGGATTTCATATATACTTCCAAGTTTCAAATATATAAAATTTTACATATTTGAGCATAATTAAAGAAACAGAAGTCTGAGATTTTCCCAAGAATAACTGAAGTTTTTCTTTTTTTTGTTCTGAAGTTTAAAATACAATTTTTCATGGGTGCATGAATTTTCCAAGCAAAAATTCAACACAATTTTAGAGATTAAGGTGCAAAGTAGATATAATAGTTCCTTTTTATATGCAGATTGTGCACAGTAGAGCTTGTACAATCAGCAAGAGTAACTCAAGTACAGGGAATTCTTTAACATCGTATAGCAAAGAAAGAGACTCCTACGTCTCTCTGTTCTCTTTCCTACAGTTGTAGTGAGGTATGAAAATTCTCCATGACTTACTGAGAACACACTTATCTGCTTTACAACCTCTCTAAAATATACTATGTACATCTCCACAATACCTGAAGATTTGGACTATTCTGTTTTCTTGTCATGTTCCTTAAAGGACATTTTGGGCATGTTAGTATCGAAAAATCCATGGCTAAGTGTTGAAGATAATATAGGCATGATCTTGACCACCTTGTCGGCAAATCACAGCAATCATGCAATTGGTATAATTTCCTGGAGTTTAAAATACTTTATATATATA
>NW_009627273.1:21315-29430 GCF_000690535.1 Cariama cristata | reverse complement strand
CCGCCGCCGGCCCTCCTCTCTGCCCCTTTCCGCCGGGGGTTTGAAGGCCATAGCGCGGTATTTCACCTGAGCTTCCTGTTCCTTTTAAAGTAGTTCACCATACGCATAACTATAAGAAAAAGTTTAGTCGTCCCAATAACACTGGAGATTCTGTATTGGGGCTGTCAGGATTTTTTTTTTTCCTGTGTGTGTTATTTTTATCTTAATGGGTGCACAAAACTCTTACTCAGTTTTTGTTTGGGTCTTTTTTTGGTTTTGTTGTTTTCTTTTTTTTTTTCCCTGAGAATTTTTGGCCTAAAGGTCAGTGTAGCTAAACTGTAATATTCTTGTTTTTTTCATTAGTCTTAAAAAGTACTTTTAAGGGTATTACGTTTTACAGATTATGGCTTTTTCCCTCTTTTTACAGATTATGGCTTGAACCCTCTCATCACTTCCTTATATTTATGAATTTTAATGAAATATTTAAAGAAAAATCAGTTCAAAATTCCTCACAGGAAAATCTGAAGCAATTGTAGTGAAGTTATTTTGAATTTGAGTATTAACTGTGTTTTTCTAGGTGCTAACACCTATCGAAGCTGAAATAATCTGTGGCTAGTTTCACACATTACATTTTGTGGTAAATTGGAGTTGTTTCTTCAGCTTTGAGTTACAGTTCCCATGCATTTTTGCACTTCTGCATCAGTTGACATACAAGCATAATAGAAGAATGTTTGCATTTAATAAAGTAAAACCAGTAACTGCGTGCGCAGTTTTGGAAATGTGTATATTGTTGCATCTTGGCAGTAATTTAAGTTGGCTAATTATTATGTAGAGTATTATTTGCTGCTTACATATACCCTTTCACTTGCTTATTTCATAATTTAAAAAATAGATGGATAACCAGTGTTCTCATTTTACACAAGCGGAAATGACACATATGGCTTGTACAAGGTCAGACAGCAAACTACTGTTTGAATTAAGTCTCAAAACTTTTGGTGTCGGGTCTTGGATTCTATGCAGCAGTTCTTCATGAAGCAGGATAACATGAAATGATCCAGATATGTGGATCAGTGAAATTTGTTGAAGTTGCTGCTGTGAGGATGTAAATTTTTCTTTTTGCAGGAAATGCATTTTAGCCCTTTTTCTGTCCTTACTTTGATTTCTTCTTCCTCATCAGCTTCTTTTTCTTTCTTCTATTTTTATCAATTCTTTCCTGGATCCCCTTTGTAAAATTTCTTCATGAGTTCTTTTGTGTTCTTCCTGAACAACTTTATAAACAAGCCTGATCAGGTAGTCTTGCACTAAGAAACTTTTGTGAGCACTATGCGTGTCTTTAGTAGGAACTTCTCCTGTGCTAAAAGAATTAAGAATTTATTTTTCCTGTAAACTTGTACAATTTTGTTTCCTCTTAAAATTAAGGCTGTGAACCTATATGAATGCTCTCAGATATTCAGAGATCTGTAGATAAGTCACTGGAGAGGCCAAAACCAGACTAGTGCAATGCTGATAATTTGAACCTTTGCAGTTTACCTGTTGTCCCTTAATCTAATTTGTGTAGGTGGGGTTTTTTTGTGTGGTTTTTTTTTTGTTGCTGTTCTTTTTTTGTGAACAGCAACAATGGTAACAGATTCCCCCCTGGAATGCTAGATTCCAGCTGAAGCGTGGTGTTTTGTTTTGAATTTAGAAATAAAGTTTAGGCCTTGATTTAATTTTTGGGTAATACACTGACAGTCTTCAGAATATTGTTATTAATAGGAAAAAATTACTGAACTTAGTAAGAACTAAGAGCTTTGAACCTCTGTTTTTAAACATAGTTTTGCATTGATTTTTAATATGAAGTTGGGCAGTCAGTTTTTTTTCTTTTTTTAATAAATTGATTACTTTGCTTTTGTATGCAAAGAATTATCTAGGCCACATAACTCCTTTAGGGATGGTAGTTGGCCATCATAGTAACTGAATCTGAAGTGAACAGTGTTGGGGTAATCCATTCTCATCCTTCACTTACCTAGCATGACTAATCATCATACCACTTAAACTGAATTCCTTTTCAGTCAAGAGTATCACTATTGAAGGCATTTCAAGGCATTGTCCTTTACTATCTTGTTATTGCTTGACTGAGCTTATTTCCTGATAAACAATCTGATTCTTCTTTTCCTAGTGTTGGCTGGTACTTAGGAATTTTACCAGGGAGCATTGTATTTACCCTTATTTATAAATAAGATTTCAAGTACAGTTACTTAATTGAGATTACCAGCACTTGTGAAGGCATGAATATTGGCATGCTCGTAAAGAGGACAGGACACATTAAGTGGCTAGGACCTCAACAGAGTTTGGTGAATTGAAATTGTAGATAAAATGACATTTGTATACTCCGTATCTGGTTTAGTTTCTAAAAAGGAATTTGAGTTGAAGAGAAGATTTATTATGTTTGTTTGAGTGAAAAAGATACCTCTTGGTAAATATCGAATGAAAAGTAAGAACATTACATTAAGCTACATCAACATTAGATTTTTTTACTGGTTCTTGAAGTGTAAATGGTTGAATTATTATTCTGGTATGTTTTGGGTAGAGCTGTAATTACTGATGTGCTGATAGTTTTTGGAATTCAGATAGCATACTAAATATTTTCCAATGCCAAGTTTTGATTCTTAAAAAATGTGAAATGAGAGATGACTTGGTGTAAAAACTTACTGTCAGCAGTAACCTGAATCCAGAGCATTAACTTCCTTGGAATCATGGTCTTTGATACTTTGAAAGTTCTGTGCATTCAAAAGTCATCCTACAAACCATTTCAGTGGTATCTTACGTGTTTGAATTTACTTTGTGATCTGCTCTAGGAGGTCACAGTAACTTTCTGTTGGTGTATTCGTTTACCCTGCAAAGCAGACTAGGCTGTGATGGCCCTTTTTTTCGTGTGTGCTTTTCTTGGCCAGCTAATTTACAAATGCTATCACAAGACTATGGTAATTGAAAATAATGCTGAAAAATACTGGTCCATAAACTGTTGCATCCAGACGGCATCACAGAATGAGTAAAGGACCGTGGGAAAACACTCTTACTTTCCCTCTTGGCATTCTTTGCAGCTGCTTAAACAGTTGTTGGTCATGAGCAATTCTGTAGAGGCTTCAGGCCACATTTCAGCTTCAGCCATGTTAGGTCTGCAGATGATAAACATTTTTAGGTTCAGAAAGCAATTTTGGAAAGTATTCAGAAATACTCAGAGTTATCTGTAAGTGATTTTATTGATTATGGACCCATCTGCAAGTTCCTGTACAGCCACAATTACTAAACAATGATAGGTGATTAACTATTTTAGTATTTTTTAGTTCCTAATAATATGGCATTCCATGCTAATGTTTAGAATTCAGCCCAGAAGAGTTTGGGAGACATGTATTTGAAAATAGGGCTTTCTCTGGCCTCTTAATGCTTCTGGCTGATCTTGTGGGGGCCTGTCTTTGAGCTTTCTCTTGTGGCAGTGTGCATTGCAAAATGGCTGATGTCCCCCTCCCCTAAGCCCCAGATGCATTCCTGCAGGCAGAGACACTTTTCTCTCAGTTTATCTGCTCTTCCACATACTCTTCTTCAGAGTCCTGTGGTCTGTTTCCTCATGTGCAACTATCTGCTCTGCTCAACCAGCTGTGGACATAGAGGAGTGCCACAGTTAGGAGGTAAGGGTAGGGAGTTTGACTTCCCGCCTGTCTTCTCTTTCAAGTGATAGAGTTTAGCCTTGCATCTAGGCCAGGCTTAGTGCAGGGCCAGTAGCCTGCTGCCTAATGATTTTGGCAGTGTTTGGTACCACAAGTTGAGAATTGCAGTATTATTGTGGTAATGCTTATTGCTATTGCTGAACCTTTTTTGTTCAAAAGAAAGTTTACTAAAGCTTAGACTTTTTCAGTTAGCTAGATTATTCCCAAAGCAAAGTGGAATTACTAAGAATATAATCTGAAACGACATAACAAGAAAAAGCTCTGCCATACCTTCTTGGTGTTATATTTAGCACATATATAGCATGGTGCTGCATCTTGCTTAAAAATGACTCCTTTCCTTAGTTAAAAGTGGCTTGTGTCATGATCCAGTGCAAGTGCCTCAAGTTCCTTTCCTTTTCTGCATCTCAATGTATGCATCACTGGCCTGGCCTTCAAAGTGTGGGTTTTGTGTGGATGCAAACTGAAGAAGTTCCACAGCAGAGAGTTCCATTTTTGGTTACTTTGTAGCAGCATCCCTGCAGGAAAATCAACATTTATCAAGGTTATACTAATAGTCTGTATCCTGATTGAGAATTCACAATCTTAAAATATAATTATGATTTCAGTTTCTGATTTGTCACAGTCTGTGAGGCCCTTTAATTTAGAAATGCTGTACTATAGGTAAAAGGGTTTTGACATAGAGTGTACGTTTTTCTAGTAATAAAATGTATATACATGTATTTAGACATACATTCATTTTTTAATATATTTTGTAGTTACTGACTATATTGACTTCATCTTACATAACTATGTTCTAGATATTTTAGAATTCCAAATTCTTCTGCAAGTGATTAGTGATTTTTATCTCACATTTTGTGTGTTATCCGAGACACTATACTCATTTTTTTCAGAAGAGGGTTCTGCGACTTAGGTATTGTTAAAATACCAAGTTGAACTTATGGAATCACAATCACTTAAGAATTGTGCCCTCTCTGTCCCAAGTATTAATACCTGTGCTTACAGGATTTAAACCCTCTAAGACCAGCTTGAGCTGTGAGTTCTGTTTATGGATTTAAAATGAGGAAAGCAATCCTCCTGCATAGGTGAAGTGTTATACCTTCTCTGATTGCTGCTTCTGCTTTCATAATTTTGAAATTATTAATGAATCTTACTTTTTGTTTTCAGATCCCTCAGGGAAGGACTTACTGAAGGACACTGTTTAAATGTGTGACATTACTACAGGAAGATCACAGCAGGATAATCATCTTGCTTTGCACCTTGTTTTCCTAAGGGTAAGTTTGGGCTTTAGGTCTTCATAATCTTGTGTTTAAGGGGGGAGATGGGTGAATAAGTACAAGATGATACACCTTATTTTCTTTATAACTACATTTGGAAATCTGAAAGCCTGTAGAGACAAGGTCCTGTGGTGCGACTGTAGAAGGTCAGAGATTCTTCCTGCAGTGATGTCATGCACTTTGTGTCTTCTGTAGTTCTTCACAGTTTTTCTATTTCATCATAGAAACACTCTGTTATTTTCAATTCAAAGATAGAAATTAGTTGAGGAAATCAAGCAACCCTCCCTTTGAATCTGTAACAAAGACGAAGGGGGTATAGGGGGGTGATGAATTGGAGTGTTTTCAATTTGTTATAACAGAATTAGGCAGATTGAAGTAAGATAATTGAACTAACTTACCATGAATTTCCAGTGTATATATTTTAAAACTGTATAGAACTATAAAATACCTTTAGATTGGTGGTATACTGAAAAGAAAAACCTTTCATTTTGGGAGCAATTTTATAATTATAATATATTAAATGTGAAGCCTTTATAATGTCAGGTTTTTACCAGGTTTATTAGTTAATTAACATAGATTTCATTCTGTGACTTTGCTTTATACAATCAGTGCAAAGTAGAATCTGTATTGAAAAGAAAACCACACTGGTTTTAAATCCTTTAGTGATTCAGCTCCCACTATGGTGAAGATCTTCCATGTCAGAAGTTTTGTGAGACTAATGTGTTTGTTTTCCCTTCGTCAGTGTCCCATTTCACCTTACTTTTTGTACTTACTCACTTAAAAATGTATCGATTTGACAAAACAGTTATTGCTGGAGGAGAAAGAACCTTTGCTATGTGAGGATGTAGAGTATCTGAAAGTATTGATTGTTTCTTATAAACTAGTTGCAAATTGACAGCCTCTTCCTGATTAAATGAGATAATCCTGTGGATGAAGATTTTTGTGTTCTAGTTTAGTCCACGTCAAGTCTGTGTTGTGCTGTGGTAAACAGAAAACATTTTATAGTGGAAGTGCTGACTAAACTTCTCATTCTAATAGTTTGAATGATGCTACTATGATAAGCTTTGCTTTAGAAAGAAAACACTGGGTTTATTTATAGTAATATAAACAGTGCTTTTGAAGGATTTACTTCTGCTAAGTATTTTTATTCCCAGAGCCATTTTCTGTTAGCTTTAAATTCTGTGTTTTGAGAATACAAAAAACCACAGTGGAAGCAGTAAAAAGCAAAATCTAAAATACAAGTTCTCTTTCTGAATGTGTCTTTGAGTAAACTGATTTAAACAAAAAAAAAGAAAAATCCTTCATAAAAGACAACATAAAAGTTTCAATTCTTGAAATATAAAAACTGAAGTATAAAAATTAGACTGAGTTTACTTTCCTCTTCATTTTGTAATGAAATTGACACTTTTTGGTAAGAAAGGTGTTTTCCTTGACTATGATTTCTGTAACTGAAAGCTGGTTTTATAGATGTGTTTTTATTTTATATTTTGGTCAATTAATTTAATTACAAATATTTTTACATAAATACTGTGTTTCTGATCACAAGTCAGTTTTCTATTTCTAGGTGTTAGTAAGTTGGAAAACTCTGTTGGCCGGGCATTGATTCTATACAAGATATTAAAGCTTTCAATATTTTTATCTTCTATTACAACTTTTAATGCTACAAATACTTCTTTTACTGCTGCATGTCTTCAAAGTCAGATATGTTTTAGCAGTTGTGAATTAGTTTTACAAGTAATAAAGCAGTTTTTGAGAGCTTTTTGGATGACAGATCCTATGCTTTTTTTTAAACTAACGGTACTACCATTCTCAACAAATTGTTGCTAAGAATGACAAAATATATAACAAATAAAGCTGAGATATTGAGAATAAAATTTCAGTATTGATGCTTGTTACACTTTTTCCTTCATATAAGGGCTATTTACAGGTTTGTTTACATACATTTATGTTGTTATTTTGTACTCCACAGCTGTAAAACCCAATATGTTAAGTACAGTAGTCTGTACCTTTCATTTATAGTGCCATGTGATAGCTGTATTTTTACCAAGAAAATGAGAAAAGTATTTTTATCACAATATTTTCACAAAATTATAGAACAGCATGGGTTGGAAGGGACCTCTGGAGGTCATCTTATCCAGCCTCCCTGCTCAACAGGGTCACCTAGAGCAGGTTGCTCAGGACCATGTCCAGGCCACTTTTGACTATCTTCAATGATGGAGCCTTTACAACCTCTCTTGGCAACCTGTGCCAGTGCTCAGTCACCTTTACAATCAAAAGTGTTTCCTGATGTTCACATGGCACCTTTCATTTTGTGCCCATGGCCTCTTGTCCTGTCACTGGGCACCACTGAAAAGAGTCTGGCTCTGCCTTCTCTGCACCTTTCCTCCAAATATTTGTACACATTGATGAAATCTTCCCTGAGCTGCCTTTTCTTCCGGCTGAACAGTCCCAACTCTCCCAGCCTTTCCTTATATGAGAGATGCCTTAGTCCCTCAATGAGCTTAGTGGCCCTTTGCTGGTCTCTTTCCAGTAGCTCTGTATCTCCCTTGTACTGGACACAGTGCATTAGGCGTGGCCTAACCAGTGCTGCCTAGAGGGGCTGGTTCACCTACCCTGATCTGCTGGCAATACTTTGTCTCATGCTGCCCAGGATACCGTTAGTCTGGTTTGCCACAAGTGCACACAGTGCTGGCTCATGTTTAGCTTGCTGGCCACTGGGATCCCCAGGTCCTTTTCTGTAAAGCTGCTTTCCAACCAGTTGGCTACCAGTATATACTGGTACATGGGGTTATTCCTATCTGGATGCAGGACTTTGCAGTGCACAAGGTTCCTGTCAGCCCATGTCTTCAGCCTCTTGAGGTCTCCCTGAATGGCAGAACAAGTCTCTGGTGTATCAGCCATTCCTCCCAATTTTGTCATTGGCAAACTTTCTGAGGGTATACTCTGCCCCATAATCCAAGTCGTTAAAGAAGAGCCAGCAGTGTGCCCAGGTGGCCAAGAAGGCCAACAGCATCCTGACCTGTATCAGAAATAGTGTGGCCAGCAGGACTACGGACGTGATCATCCCTTAGTATTCTGCGCTGGTGAGGCCACACTTTGAATACTGTGTCGAGTTTTGGGCCCCTCACTACAAGAAGGACATTGAGCTGCTGGAG
>NW_009627273.1:4508-20524 GCF_000690535.1 Cariama cristata | reverse complement strand
TTAGGCACTGGAATGGGCTCCCCAGGGAGGTGGTGGGCTTACCATCCCTGGGAGGTGTTCAAAAAACGTTTAGATGTGACCCTTCAAGACATGGTTTAGTGGGCATGGTGGCATTGGGTATACGGTTGGACTTGATGATCTTTGAGGTCTCTTCCGACCATAATGATTCTATGATTCTATGTTTAAAAGTATTGGACTCAGTATTGGCTCCTGAAGTACAGTGTTAGTTCCTGGCCCTCAACTAGATTTCACGCCACTGATCACAACCTGCTGGGCCTAGTCATTCAACCACAAAATTTTTTATGTTTTCCTCATCATGTAATTATTTCTAAAACAGTAAATATCTTTCCATTTGCAGTATGTATGTAAGCAAAGTCGTCTGATTAATAACTGACAGTTACTGGTAGTTGTTATACTTGGCGACAGCTTCAGTAGGCCACTGGAACCTTGTAATAATTCGTGGAAGTTTGAGTGTAGATACAGTAGTTTTTGTTTACAGCTATTAAAAGTGTTTTGTGTTCTTTTTTTTTTTCCTAGAGACAGAGCAATGATACTACATTGTAATCTTCAAATCTCAGACATTAGTCTGATTTTGATGTACCTAGTATCTGTATGACAATATTTTTATTTTTCTGTAGAATTCAGGTTAGAAACTTCTTCTTAAAAGGAGTTTACTGTTAGTATACAAATAAAGTAGTTTACTTCTACAGTTAGATAGCAGCCGAACCACATTGCCAACTCCCTGGTTTTACAGCTCCTTATTTTGAAAGTTTCTTTACTGACCTAAACCTAAACCTACAAATGCACATAAAATTAGTGTTCTTCATGCAGGTAAGCGTGCTATTTAGTGGAATTACGAGCATGAATAGAAGTATGTATATGTGAATATGAAGTTAAGTTTAGAGTTTTTGTGTTGCATTTATTGTACTGGAAAACACTTTCTAGTGCCTTGTACCCATAAACTATGAAGGAAAACAGTAATTTAATTTGGGATTTTGGATGTAGTTGTTTTTTTGTGGGTTTGTTTTTTTTTTTAGAAGTGTGCTGGTGACCTATTAAAATCAGTGATGAACTGTTACTAAATTGTGCCTAAAAACTGTTTATTTTTAAATTTATAATATAAATAGCATTAACATGAATGACTTATGAGTTTAAGATCTCATTTAAAGTAGTTGTAAAATTTTCATATACATAGAAAACAATTTCAAGGTGAGCAAGCAAAAGTGCTTTTAAAAATCTCTCTCTTATGAATATTGGAAAGAAATGCCTGCAATCTTTAAATTTTTTTTTCCTCATTGTTTTCTTTAGGAAGATGATCCTCCTCATCCTGGTTATCTGAGGTTCTCTAAATGACAAGCTGAAGCAGGAACAACTGAGAGCTATTTCTGGAACCCTGGATATACAATTTAAATTTGTGGAAACCTTTCCAGAATGAAAACCACATACAGTTACCTTGGTAATTGCAAAAGGATGAGAGGAAAGTTATGATGGCAAAAAACAAAGAGCCACGCCCCCCATCTTATGCTGTTAGTGTTGTTGGACTGTCTGGAACTGAAAAGGATAAAGGTAATTGTGGAGTTGGAAAGTCATGTTTGTGCAATAGATTCGTTCGTTCAAAAGCAGATGAATATTATCCTGAGCATACCTCTGTGCTTAGCACAATTGACTTTGGAGGAAGAGTTGTTAACAATGATCACTTTTTGTACTGGGGTGACGTAACACAAAGCGGTGAGGATGGAATTGAGTGCAGAATTCATGTAATTGAACAGACTGAGTTCATTGATGATCAGACTTTCTTGCCTCATCGGAGTACGAATTTACAACCATATATAAAGCGTGCAGCTGCCTCCAAACTGCAGTCAGCAGAAAAACTAATGTACATTTGCACAGATCAGCTGGGCTTGGAGCAAGACTTTGAGCAAAAACAAATGCCTGAAGGGAAATTAAACATAGATGGGTTTTTATTGTGCATTGACGTAAGCCAAGGATGCAATAGGAAGTTTGATGATCAACTTAAATTTGTGAATAATCTCTATATCCAGCTGTCAAAATCTAAAAAACCCATAATAATAGCAGCAACGAAGTGTGATGAATGTGTGGATCATTATCTGCGAGAGGTTCAGGCCTTTGCTTCAAATAAGAAGAACCTTGTGGTAGTGGAAACATCAGCAAGATTCAATGTCAATGTTGAAACATGTTTTACTGCACTGGTACAAATGATGGATAAAACTCGTGGTAAACCTAAAATAATCCCCTATCTGGATGCCTATAAAACTCAAAGACAGCTAGTTGTTACAGCAACAGATAAGTTTGAAAAACTTGTCCAAACTGTGAGAGACTATCATGCAACTTGGAAAACTGTTAGTAATAAACTGAAAAACCACCCTGATTATGAGGAGTACATAAATTTGGAAGGAACAAAAAAGGCCAAAAATACATTTTCAAAACACATAGAGCAGCTTAAACAGGAACATATTAGAAAAAGAAAAGAAGAATATATTAATGCATTGCCAAGAGCTCTTAATACTCTTCTGTCAAATCTTGATGAGATTGAGCACATGAGTTGGTCAGAAGCCTTGAAGTTAATGGAGAAAAGGCCTGACTTCCAGTCCTGTTTTGTAGTGCTTGAAAAAACACCCTGGGATGAAACTGACCATATAGATAAAGTAAATGACAGAAGGATTCCATTTGACCTTCTCACTACCCTAGAGGCAGAAAAAGTTTATCAAAACCATGTGCAGCATCTTATATCTGAAAAAAGGAGGGTTGAAATGAAGGAGAAATTCAAAAAAACTCTTGAGAAAATCCAGTTCATTTCACCCGGACAGCCATGGGAGGAAGTTATATGTTTTGTGATGGAGGACGAAGCATTCAAATACATCACTGATGCAGATAGTAAGGAAGTGTATGGTAGGCATCAGAGGGAGATCGTTGAAAAAGCCAAAGAAGAGTTTCAGGAAATGCTTTTTGAACATTCAGAGCTGTTTTATGACCTGGATCTTAATGCAACGCCAAGTTCAGATAAAATGAGTGAAATTCATGCAGTTCTGAGTGAAGAACCTAGATACAAAGCTTTACAGAAACTTGCACCTGATAGAGAATCTCTTCTGCTTAAACACATAGGATTTGTTTACCACCCAACTAAAGAAACTTGTCTTAGTGGCCAAAATTGCACGGACATTAAAGTAGAGCAGTTACTTGCCAATAGTCTTCTGCAACTGGACCATGGTCGCTCAAATTTATACCATGATAGTGCCAACATTGATAAAGTCAATCTTTTCATTTTGGGCAAAGATGGCCTTGCACAAGAATTGGCAAATGAAATTCGGACGCAATCCACTGATGATGAATATGCATTAGATGGAAAAATATATGAACTCGATCTTAGGCCAGTTGATGCAAAATCCCCATACCTGTTGACTCAATTGTGGACCTCAACCTTCAAACCACACGGTTGTTTCTGTGTGTTTAACTCTATTGAATCACTGAATTTTATTGGGGAGTGCATTGCAAAAATAAGGGCTGAAGCATCTCAGATAAGGAGAGACAAGTATATGGCTAATCTTCCATTTACATTAATACTGGCTAACCAGAGGGACAGTGTGAGCAAGAATCTACCTATTCTGAGACATCAGGGACAGCAATTGGCCAATAAATTACAATGTCCTTTTGTAGACGTGCCTGCTGGTACATATCCACGCAAATTTAATGAGACCCAAATAAAACAAGCTCTGAGGGGAGTGCTGGAAGCAGTTAAACACAATTTTGATGTTGTAAGTCCAGTTCCCACCATTAAAGATCTGTCGGAAGCTGACTTAAGAATCGTCATGTGTGCCATGTGTGGCGATCCGTTTAGTGTGGATCTTATTCTTTCACCCTTCCTTGACTCTCATTCCTGTAGTGCTGCTCAGGCTGGCCAGAATAATTCTTTGATGCTTGATAAAATAATAGGTGAGAAGAGGAGACGAATACAGATAACTATATTATCATATCATTCTTCAATTGGTGTAAGGAAAGATGAACTTGTTCATGGCTATATACTGGTCTATTCTGCGAAGCGGAAGGCATCCATGGGTATGCTTCGGGCATTTCTTTCTGAAGTTCAGGATACGATTCCTGTCCAGTTAGTGGCTGTGACTGATAGCCAGGCGGACTTCTTTGAGAATGAAGCAATCAAGGAACTCATGACTGAAGGAGAACACATAGCAACAGAGATTACTGCTAAGTTTACAGCTTTATATTCATTATCCCAATATCATCGTCAAACGGAGGTTTTCACATTGTTCTTCAGTGAGGTATTAGAGAAGAAGAACATGATTGAAAGTTCTTATATGTCAGACAGCACAAGGGAAACAACGCATACAAGTGAAGATGTTTTTCCGAGATCTCCCAGAGGAAGTTCCCTTGACTATAATTATCCAGACTCAGAGGATGATACTGAAGGACCACCACCTTACAGTCCAATTGGTGATGATGTAAGGTTACTCCCAGCACCTAGTGACCGTTCAAAATATCGATTGGATTTGGAAGGAAATGAGTATCCTATTCACAGTACGCCACTCAATTGTCATGACCATGAACGCAACCATAAAGTGCCTCCTCCGATAAAACCGAAACCACTTGTTCCAAGAACAAATGTGAAAAAACTGGATCCTAACCTCCTGAAAACAATTGAGGCAGGTATCGGCAAAAACCCCAGGAAACAACCTTCTCGAGTGCCTGCGGCACCACCAGAAGATGTAGACCAATCTGACAACTATGCTGAACCTATTGACACTATTTTCAAACATAAAGGGTTTGCAGATGATATCTACGCGGTTCCAGATGATAGTCAGAATCGTATTATCAAAGTTCGAAACTCAATTGTTATAAATACCCAAGGTGAGGAAGAAAATGGGTTTTCTGATAGAATATCCAAAAGCCACGGGGAAAGGCGGCCTTCAAAATACAAATATAAATCTAAGACTCTGTTCAGCAAAGCTAAGTCTTACTATAGGAGAACACATTCAGATGCAAGTGATGATGAGGCTTTCACCACGTCTAAAACTAAAAGAAAAGGAAGACATCGTGGAAGTGAAGAAGACCCACTTCTTTCACCTGTTGAAACATGGAAGGGTGGCATAGATAACCCTGCTATTACATCGGATCAAGAATTGGATGATAAAAAAATGAAAAAGAAAACCCACAAAGGAAAAGAAGATAAGAAGGTAAGTCAGTTGATTTAAATTTTATTTCTAACTTCTGTTGCATTGTAAGAAGAGAAAAGTTGAAATATGCGAGAGTTGCATCCTATTTGGAAACAGGTGCTTTAAAATTTTGATGTAGTATTGTTTGATTTTTGTCCAAGTTTCTACTGAACTTGCTCAGAACTAGCAAACCTGGGGGGATGAGATGGTTTGTCTGCCTAATCAGCTGTTCAATAAGTTTCAGTTCTTTTCACCTCTGTATGTACATGTGTATTCTCTCTTCCATATGAGTAAGCGAAGGCAGAATTTGGTCCACAGATCCTTTTTTATTAATCATAACTTTTTTTTTTTTTTTAAAAAAAACCCTGCTTTATGAGTTCTTGAGTAGAACTGGCTCTTTCAGTTCTGACAGACAGGATGAAGTTTAGGGCTGGTGAATGAAATTAATTCTCAGTTGTTTACCTGGAACTCGAAAACGAGGGTGCTAAAAGGAAACTTGATATAGTGGTTTTACTGACTACTGCATTTCCTAGTGTGGGAAAGCAAGTAATCAAGTTGAAAGCTGTGCTACCTGTACAATTCTCTATTCAAACAAAATAAAGGGAACAAAATGCCGGCCTCATTTGTGTTTCTAAATAATAATAATGTGACTTTCTACTTGAAAAATGTCTGTGTTTTATTTTGGTCTTGGTGCTTGATAGTTACTTATATTTTGACTTACTGTTTTAAAAATTATTATATCAAGGTAGTATTGTGTAGGTTCTGGAGGTATACTCTTTGTAGTTTAGATTTTTAATTTTAGGCTAGCAGTCATTGTCTTGCATATAGATTTTGTTTAACATTAAATCAGGAGTGTTCCTTGGTCAGTTAGATATTTTCTTTCTTGTCTCAAAATAAGTCAACCTTTTTAATACTGTCTTTTGTAGCATTTTAAAAATGTCCCTTTTAGCTTAAATCTGACAGTACTTGAATAGCATTTAGAAATAAGTTTTGTTCAAGCAGAGCATAGTTAAATTTTAATAATGGATTAAATTCTTAATTGCACTTCCTATTATGCAGCTGTGATTTGAATTACACATGACTGATTTAAAGGGCACTACGTTTTCTTAAGACTTACTCATAAGCATAGGTAATGATGTCTTGTGGGTATAAAATCATATGGTTAAAAATACTTTGAAGTTATTCTTTTTGCAAAACTGAAATGTTTTTAAAACCAAGAATTTATATACTTTTGATTGAAATAATTTTACATAGAAGTTGAAATGTAGTATTCATAATCGTCCTACTGTCTCAGCTGTGTTGAGTTGACAGAAAGTTCCTCTGAGTTGTGTATTTATGTTTCAACTGTGTAGACCTAGTATAGTGGGGGTCTTCTATTCCTGACATTGTATCAGGAAGCCCCCTGATATCTTTACCAAAGCCTCCACTTTTCGCTTTGGCCTGTTGAGAGGCAACCTGAGTTGTAAGTTTCAGGCTGTCCTAAATTTTTGTAGTGGTTAAGTCTCTTGAAGAATACAAGAGTTATTACAAGTTTCTTTAATGTAGCTCTTGGGTTTGTTGTTGGTTTTGGGGTTTTTTTTGTTTATTTGTTTGTTTTCTCTCTCTTGGTTGTGTTTTTTTTTTTTTTTTGGACTTACAGGTTGTGGTCCAGGGCTGATCCTTTGAAATTAGTCAGAGAAAACTTTTAATAGTAGAAATACAAATTATTGTAATGATGGAGAAAGCAAATTTAACTTGATAGCTGAAAAGTTTGCTAGCATTCAAGATATCTAAGAACGTTGGTACTTCGTGCTTTTGATAAGTAGTGACTTCTATGTGTGTTGACTTGCATTACATTGAAGTGAGGGTAGTTCCAGTTCATGTGATGAGTCATTCTACTTTGTAATATACTCCTTTGTTTTTTTTAACTGTTGATTTTTTTTATTAGTTTTGGCACTTATTCACCATGTTTTCCTGTGTTGTTTTAGATGAGCAGCTAGCCCTCTTTACTTAGAAAAACTCAAAAATTATTCAAATGAAGTTTTCCTTGTTGAGTGTTATTTAGGCCATGTGAGGGATGCTAGTACACCACGATTTAAAGATTACTTGCTGGTTTTTTTGGGAATTTTGACCCCTTTAATGTGAAAGGGATAAATAAAACTTTTTTACTCCTTTGTGAATACTTCTTAAATTACTGATACTTTTTCTAAATTGTTCAGTTATATGTAAAGGGAACATAAGATACACGTGTAACTGTTCTTGCTATAATTACAGTGGTTCTGAAATACAGAAATCTTATTAACAAAATGAATTCGGAAAAACTCACTGTCTGTCAAAGATTACAACTTGATCTTTTTTTTTAAAATTATTATTTTTTAAAATCAGCTTTGTAGTATGCCATTGCTTTTTAACACCCAAATAGGATGTAACATTCTTGATACTCCTTTCATCTTTGTTGGTTTGAGATGTAGTATTTCTGGGTCAGTTTCTTGTATGGTATTGCAGAAAGCTCCTATGTACAGTCATTTGTGGGTTTTGCACTTCAGTTTTCAGTTATGCAAAGCAGATTTCATCAAGAAACAGAATTGGCCTATGCAGATTTTTACGTTCAGAATTTTTTTAAAAATCAGGTTGGGGGGTGTTAGGTTTTTGGGGTTTTTTGGATTTGGCCTTTTTTCCTTCATTTAGAATCATAGAACAGTTTGATTGGTAGGGACCTTAAAGATCATCTCGTTCCAACCCCCTGCCATGGGCAGGGACACCTTCCACTAGACCAGGTTACTCAAAGCCCCATCCATCCTGGCCTTGAACACTTACAGGGAGGGGGCATCTACAGCTTCTCTGGGCAACCTGTTCCAGTGCCTCACCACGCTCATGGTGAGGAATTGCTTCCTAATACCTAATCTAAATCTTCCCTCTTCCAGTTTAAAGCCATTGCCCCTTGTCCTGTCACTTACATGCCCTTGTAAGAAGTCCCTTCCCAGCTTTCTTGCAGTACTGGAAGCCTGCTGTAAGGTCTCCTGGGAGCCTTCTCTTCTCCAGGCTAAACAACCCCAACTCTTTCAGCCTGTCTTCATAGGAGAGGTGCTCCAGCCCTCGGATCATCTTCGTGGCCTCCTCTGGACTCACTCCAACAGGTCCTTGTCCTTGTGTTGGGGTCCCCAGAGCTGAAGGCAGTACTGCAGCGGGGGCGTCTCATGAGAGCAGAGTAGAGTAGAGAGGGAGAATCACCTCTCTCAACAATTTGTGACAATTACTTCAAAGTTAAACACAATGAAAGTTTCTTAAGGTGGTATCTACTTTCCTCTTGGAAGTTCTGCAAAATATTTTTAAGGCAGGCCCAGAATAAGAAAACATTTAAAGATAATGTGTTTCATGAAAAAGATACCACTTTGCTGAAGGATGCTCATTCTGTCCTGATGCTTTCAGACCCGAGTCTCCCAGCTTTAAGATGAAATCATAGAAATCATGGAAAGATGAAACCATGGGCACTAGGACAGATACAGGGAGGCAGATGATGAGTGTAGAGTGATCGTAGGATTGAGGTAAAAAATTGAAGGGAGGAAGGTGAGAGCTGGATGGGTAGGAAGGAGGAAGGGAGTTTTGCAAACAATAAAATAGGAAAAACAACAGTTCCTTTTTACATCCCTGAAATTTAACAGCTATAGTTTGACTGATCTGCTAACACATATGTACCAAACTTTTTAAAAATCTATCGTGAGCACATGTTAGTGAAGTCAGAAGTAAATAGTCAGAATTATGTTACTTGTTGCTTTTCAGAAGCATAAATTAATATGTTTTACTGTGGAAAGTATAGCAGTGACAAATCTGCGGTGAGCAGGTAACGTTATGTGCAAGGTCCTCTAACATTGCTTACTGCCAAAGGAAATTAAACAATTTAAAACTGAGACCAGTTAAGTAAATGTGCTTTGATCTGAATTATTTGCTGTTTGTTGTTGTCCGTAACACCACGTTTGTGTTCTCGAATCTTGTTTCTGTACACTAGTAGTCAGAACTGGAAGAACTATCCTTGAGCTCTGTTTTCAATTGTCACAGAAATAATTCCTCTGAAAACTTTCATCCCCTCATTCTCACTATTCTGTAAAATTCCTCTGGAACTTTTATTTCCTCTGTATTGGTGAGGAATCTTCTTGCAATTTCCAGTTTTCACCTTTCCTTGTGGTAACCATTCTTCTGAAATGTTTTTTTCCTTTTGTGACATCTGTCACCTCCAGACAGGTGAAGAGAGTATGGCTACTTCTTGACCTGAGTTTTAGAAGATTAAAAAAGGTTTTGTAATTCCCTCTGGACTTACATTTTTGAATGAGGATGGCTGAAACTGTGTATAGTATTGCAAAGAATGTCATAGCAGCACATCATATAATGTTAATGTTTGATCTGTACTAGAAATTACTACTTGACACAATTGTGTAATTGCACCCAACTTTTTCTTAGCTGCAGCTATTGTCACTTTCAGAACCTTTGGCCTATTCTTGTACTTTGTAATTCCAGCTAATGACTTCCTACCGTATAGTACATGCACATTATAATACATACACATAGTACACGTACGTTGTAGTGTATGCTACATGCACGTTCCACTGCATGGTTTTCCCATTAGTCTGACTTTCTCCTTTTTGTTGTTGAATATCATCCTGTTTCTGTTACTGCAGTTGTCGCAGTAGTTTTCTATATGCCACCATCAAATGCTTTACTAAAGTCCAGATAGGTAAAATCAACTAATCATTGTAGTTTATTTGGCTCTGGAAAAGAATACGTATTTTTAGTGGAGAAGATTGAATCAATCTAGTGTACTCTTAACTTGTGATACACCCACCTTTACCCTATTTTATGTTATTACCATGTTCCTAAATGTTCTGAAAAGTTAATAGCACATAATCTAGTGTACTCTTAACTTGTGATACACCTACCTTTACCGTATTTTATGTTATTACCATGTTCCTAAACGTTCTGAAAAGTTAATAGCACATGCAAGCCATACAATAAATAAGTGGACTGTTAACTTTTTCTAGTAGGGAAGTATATGAAGAAAAGTGGAGAGAAGGAGAAAAAAGAAAGTAGACTGGTTTCAGAGTTATAGGACTTTTTAGCCAAGTTGGTGTGAAGTTGCATGCGCACACTGTTCTTGAAAACTTTTAAGTGTGTGTTGTGTGCCAATATTTGTTATGCTGTGCTGTTTCCCCCCACCCCCCCCCAGAACAAAGTATATCTCAGATTAAATGCATTTTCCAGAGTGAATTCTCCCCAATGTCAACATGCTTTCTATATTTGATTATTTGTTTCCTTACCACTGTTCACAAACTTGGAGGAACTAAGCACCGAGTACAATGTTCTTACGCAACTTTGCCTCAGCTGTTTCTGCTTTGCCAAGTTAGTCCTCTCCGGCTGAGGTGTGTGCTCATTCATCTATATGTCTTTCTCAAAAATTGCAAATGGGAAATACAAGGAGATGCTTATCTCAATTAGAATCTTTAACACTGTGCTACTAAGGTCTAGTATAGAACATTATTGTGTGTTGGTACACACCAGTCTCTTTAAAACCATCAGCCTTGCAGGCCATATAGTAAATTAATTTTGTCTTTAGTTTAACTTGAGTGTGGAGATACGGAGCAACAGAGAGAAAATGCAGAAAATTTCACGACACGAAAGGGCAGTGAGTGCTCTTGGAGGATAAGGATCTTGCTGGAGGAAGCCTTCTTGCATCTCAGGCAGGAGAAACCTCTGTGTGTGTGCAATAACCCTAAAGCTGCAACTGTCATGCAGTTTATGCATTGGTATAAGGGCCAACCCACAGTGCTCCGTGGCTTTTACCATGTTCTTCTCATGTGTAAACAAGCTTGATAGAAACTATTTTAAAATTATTTATTTATCTTATTATTACTACATTAAATAATTGCAAGTTATTTTTGACCCTTGTCTTAATTTAGTAGTTCCCTGTACAGCAGGAAGCCTGCCTCATCTGGAAATCTGTAGCTATTCCATATAGTTACAATTAATAACCTTATTATTTATTTTTACTGTGGAATTGATGAGTATTAAAAATTTACCCATCTAATTTACAGTTGTTATTTTTGTGAATACTTTGAGATATCTTGAGTATCTAATTTAGGCTGTGGTTTTTTTTCCCCTCTTATAAAGTATATTTGTTTTAGTTTTTATCTTCCCCAGCATATTTAGAACAGCAGATATCCTGAATAAATTTCTGCAAAGGCAGAGCCTCATCTTGAAATAAATTGTGCAGGCTTCTTGCCTTGTTATGGAAGAATTATTTGGTTAATACATTTGTAAAAGTAGGAATAAGTTTAGTATGAATATCTTTCATTTTTTTATGTGGAAGAAATTATTTGAAGTACTTCTGAAAACAAATCCTAACTACAGAAGTCTTGTAAAAAATATAGTAAATTAACTGATCAGTGATAATTCTTTGACATGCTTTTGTTGAAAGTTATTAATCTGAAAAAGTTTCACTGTTTTGTTCTTTTACCAATAGTCAATAGCTTTATTATTCTGGTTTTTTTTGGGTTTTGTGGGTTTTTTTTGTGGTGACTGGAGTTTCCAGCTGTGTTGTTAAATTAAATCTGCAAAACAGCGCTTTAAAACATTATGCCTTGCAACCCTGATTGCAAACAATATTTGCAGCTTCCAAAGAAGATTGTGAGTTACATTCTTTCTGTTTTCTTTTATACAACATGATTGTAAGATGCTTTTTCCTTGAAATTAATCTGAAAACTTGTCACAGTGTTTCAGCAAGAAAAATCCACTAGCACCTAAGATGAATTCTCACATATTTTACTATGACTTCTTTTAGAACACAATATAAATAGTACCGGTTTGACATCTATTTTTCTATGCTTAAACTTGTTTGCTGTCATTATAATTTCAAAACTATGAAATTTTATGTTGTAACTATTACTGAAGTAGTGTCAGGAACTGTATAGCCCATGTGTGTTGATCTCAGTTTTGAAAACAGTATGGTAAACGTGTGAGAAATTGGAGATGAATTTACATTTTTATTTGGCTGTTCTTGTGTAAAATCAATGGTTGATTTAGCAAAGTACTATCTACTTCAGACTGGAATGTGCAGTGAATTTTTTTTTTTTTTCTCTTCAGGAGTATAGGAAGTATCAAAATCTGTACTTTCAGGTTACATCTGATCTAATTTAACACTCTTAAAGTGCCTATTTGGAGCCATATGCCTTCTTGAGCCTTTGTAGTTTAAAACTTAGTGTAATAAACTGGAACTCTGGAAATGGCAGAACGCATGAGGGGAAGAAAGAGAGAACATATTAGGGACCATTGTGTGCATTATTCATATGTCATATAGTTTCTGAACAGCTAGCCATGAATTAGAGATTACAAATACTTTATTAAACGTATAAAATGAATGCTGTTCATGGTACGTGGTTTTATGAAGTATTTTAATAGCCCTGAAAATATTGACTTTGCCCTCCATGACACTAGGGCTGACTGCAAACAAAGCAGGCAGAAAATTTCTTTTGTATTAAAAGTAGAAGTCAAGTATGGGAGGTAGAGAATTTCCTCTTTGATATATATGGTGGTAGTTCTGCTGGGGTGGAGGTGAGAGGGGAAAAAAGAAGGGGTGCCCATCTTGAACAGAGAGGACTTGCTAGAGTAAGCAGCCCATCCATAAAGAGGTTTGATAGGTAGGTTTGGGCAGTTTTTTAGTTCTCCAAGTTAATTTTAGAAGATTGTATTTAAGTGCATTGTACTCTCAAGACTCACAGCTGGCTGAAGTACCAGCCTAGTTTCTCTCTAGAAGATGAGTGCTGCTTAGCTGGTTCTCTGGTACTTACAGTCAAGAGGGTTAATCTTGAGTATACTTTAAATCTACATTTTTATGGTTTTATACTTTTTATAATATTTCTAGTTTTGAAATCAAGAATTGGATATTGTGCCATGCTAGAATACATGTTTTCATGTTTACCTTGTCTTCTATTAAGAGGACTGCAGCTAATCTTTTGCAACACACGTTTCAGTGATTAAACTACTGTAATTAAAGCAATATTGTAGGTAAATGCTCTTGGTATCGGCAAGGCAAGTTTCGGATTTTCAGAGTTAAAATGCTTCTCTGCCAGAATGTACAAGGATCAGCTGGAGGTTTAGCATTAAGCTCTGTTAGGGTATGAAGAGCTGTTGTCTTTGGCAAGAAGCAAGTGGTGAAACCTGTGACAGAAAGCTCAACATTAGTGCACTAATCAATTATTAAAAAAAACCAAACAAATTTACATGAAAACTAAGGATTTCAGCTTTATGAAGTTTGGCTTGTGTTTTAATCACTAACATGAAACGGTATGTGAAACAGTGAGCTTTTTGCTAGGATTAACTAACGAAACTTTTGTGATGGTTCTTGTCTTCTCTAACTTGGTGCCTACTAGTTCTTTTTTATTATGATGAAGAAGCAGCATACAAAATTGTCTTTGTGCCTGGATTGTTGCTCACTTGCTCACTGTATGCAGTATTAGCTGACGGCCATATTGTGGGGACTAGGTGTATTGGGCAGAACTGTTGAACTAAAAATACCTATGGCAAAATCATAATCTTTCCACCAAAATCTAGGAATTTAGAAATGATTCACCTCTTTCAGGTGCTATTTAACTAAATGAATAATTTAATGTTTAACAGTGAAAATACCTATGGCAAAATCATAATCTCTCCACCAAAATCTAGGAATTTAGAAGTGATTCACCTCTTTCAGGTGCTGTTTAACTAAATGAATAAATTAATGTTTAACAGTTTTTTAGTTTAAATATTGTTTCATTAGAGAACTTTTAAAAGTTAATTTTACACAGAGAAATTTATGATAGTCATTATCTTGACAGGCAGATTTGAAAGTTCTATAGTGTGACTGATGGATCAGAAAAACTGCTATTTTCTCGGAGTGGGGAACAGGGATTTAAAAAAAGCTTTCACTTAAGGCTTGTTTTTGTTAGAAATAAGACCTGTATTTTTTTCTGAAGTCAGTTGATCTTTAGACAGAGGTCAGGTCTTTTGCACAGTAACATGCCTTTTCACTCAGAACAAGTTCTCCGCTTAAGAAGTCTAAACATGCAACTTAAGGGAAGCATGGAAGTCTCAAATCAGGAAATAACATGGTAGTTTTTTAATACCTTAAAAGTTTTGTCATGAATTTGCAGAAGTATTTTTTTGTGAAGGTCATGTAGAAGGTGTTATTTGCAGGAAGACTGGATTTGCGCTATCATTGGAGAGTTTACTCATTCGCATGCCCCAAAAGAACTGGAAGTCATGAGAGAGATATTTTAATAAATATTGGACAGGAGAGAGACAAAGTATGTAATGATACATAATGGGAAATAGCTGATAAAGTCATTATTGTAACTTTGTCTGCCTTGTGAAATCCTAATTTCATGTTTATGGAATAGCCCTGTAACCTTTATATCTTTTCCTACTCTACTTTTAGATTGGTTTAAAAAGGACTTCAAGGTCTTTTTTCTTTTCTTTTTCTTTTTTCTTCTTTATTCTGCCTTAAATTCTTTAGACAAATTCTCACTTCCCAAATTGGAGATTAAACTGATTGTTTCAGGTAGACAATTCATCTAAGAAATCTTTCTGCTTTTTTGGGTGTATAATGTCATACTTTATATCTCAGTCTCGTACAACCATTCTTCTAAATGCAGGACAACTATTAGAAAAAAACATTCTTTATTCCAACTTTGCAGACATATTTGATATTTCATACTGTGTCCAGGTATTCTACACAGATAATACTATTCATTAGTATTATAATAGTCATAAAAATTCTGTAAAATCCTAGTTTATTATTCCATTAACTAGATTGCTTTCCACTCACACTAACAAAAGTTGTTTATATTTAATTATGTTATGCTAATATTAAGTCTTAATGAGACACACACACATAGTCGACTTCTATCTACTGGGTCTGAAATACACAGTCTGAGTGTTGCTCCATTTATTCTAAGATGGTGGGGATGTGCAGTGAACACCTTGGAAAAAAAATAATTTCAATTTATTTTTGCTTTTTTCATTGCATTAATATATGTATTTCTCAAATGATCTTTCATTCAACATTTGACAACTATGTTTTCACTGATTTTTACATGTTCTTTACCTTCAGTTTGGCCCGTTCAGGTGCTGCTCATCTGAACTGGGTGTGGTCTAAATAAATGTGATTTTGCCACTAAAGAGAAAATGGCTAATGAACTAGATTGAGTCCTGGGGACTTCAAAGCAGGGGGCTGTCGCATTGAGAAGGAAGGAAGAAAAAGCTGTTTCTAATCTGAAGGCACGTACTGGTGGAACCATCGATATCTTATCCAAGATAAATAAAAGTTATGCAAAGAGCTGATAGTTGAAAAGAATGCTTTCAGATATTGTCTGCTTTAGCCATGAAAGCTTATCCCCAAGTTTTATCCTAAGCTTTTTTCCCTAAACTTTTTATTAAATTTTCAGTTAACGTAAAACTTGGGGAGAAATGAATTACTGGAGAGCAAATTCTTCCTAACACTTTGAAGACCTCTCCAGTAAATGTTCCTTCCTTCTAAATTACAAGTGCCGAACCTTTTATGGAAATCCCACATTTGAAAGATAAGCCTAATTTTTTGTTAGCCTCTGTTACTGTCGTTAGTCATGGGTAGTCTGCTGCAGATTTCAAGAAGCACAAGCTGTCTTAGAGAGACAGATCAAAATTATTACTTGTTTAATTAGGTTATTGAAAGGCTTTGAATAACGGATTTTTTCTTTTATTTTTTTTTATCAAGCGTTGGAGAAGTTCCACAGGCGCTGTAGGGTGATGGTTGGAGAAATGTTCTTTAGGCTGTAGTTTCCACTCCCC
>NW_009627273.1:0-4494 GCF_000690535.1 Cariama cristata | reverse complement strand
CAAGTTCAACTTCAGCTCATTAATTCTCAGTGGGCAAGTCAATCATGAATATGTACCTTGCTGACTTGAAGTTCTAGGTAGTCTGTAAGGACTGATTAAGTAAATTTGATGATACAGAAGTCTAGAAGTTAACCCGTTTTTTCTTTTTGCACAAAGATTGAAATTCAGGACTTTCCTAGATGTAAAATACAGAAATGAGACATGTTTTCTCTTAATAGTTAATTGAGGTATAGTCTTGCAACTTACAGAATTCTAGACACCTTGTTATTAAACTTAAATCTGGCTTTTGTGCTTTTTGTTTTCCTTTTAGTTTGTACTGTTAGACATTGACTGAAGAGCTTTTATATGAAAACGTAACTGCTTTTAACTAACTTCTTATTGTATATAAACTTAAAGGTAAAATGCTAGATTTTAGCAGTTCATTCAGTTTCTGTATTCAGTTGCCATTTGGTTGGCCACTTCATATGGCCATCTCTGATTATTTTCATCAACATTCAGAAATGAAACATAGTGTGTGATACAATATAATTCTTGTAATCATCCGAAGGTGATTTATCATTTGAACTGATAAAAGTCCCTCTGGCGGGGGGGGGCAACAAACAAGAAAACTGCCAAAAACCCAAGCTAGAAAAACTCCATATCAAATGCATTGTCTTGTTAGATTTGATTGGGTGCATACCTCCTTTTGGCTAAAACCCTGTGGCTGTAACAAAGCAATCATGCTTAATAGGACTGCCTGAAACTCTGAGGCCGAGATTGATTGCTATACGTTCTTCATCATCGTGTTTCTAGCATAGTTGCAATATAAAAATTATTTAGTGTCTTTAATAAGATGCATACGGAAGACACTCAATTTTTTTTGTGATATGACACTTCCAAATCTTATCCTGAAAATTTCTATAGAAATGTGGTTCAAATGTGATTCAGGTAGATTCCTTTGTGAATGGTGCTGAAAGTTACTGTGTAAAGACTTGTCACAGCACTCTAAACAAGTAGTGTGTTTGTTTTTGTTCCAATAGTATTTCAGTTACTGGTGCATTCGGTCATCCTGTTCCTAATGTGATACAAAAATGACTAAATCCTATTAGAAGTTATTTGAGTGCTATGTATCTAATGCATTCTAAAAGTACATTAATTTTATTCAGTTTGTCATAGAGGAATTTTAATGTCTGATAGATGTGTGATCTGTTTGTTTTTACTGAATAGTTGCAATATGAGTTAGTTAAAATATTACTTAAATGACTCTGTTTTGTTGTAGCCAAAAAAGAAAACCAAGACATTCAATCCTCCAATCCGTAGAAACTGGGAAAGTAATTACTTTGGGATGCCCCTACAGGATCTGGTTACACCTGAGAAACCGATACCTCTGTTTGTTGAAAAATGTGTGCAATTCATTGAAGATACAGGTAAGATAGGAAACTATTGCAGGAAAGACTTTCTGACTTTGCATAATGAGTAAAGCCTCTCATTTCTGTTTGAAAGTACTTTTAGAATTTTATCCTAGGAATAAAGCATGTAGAAGTATGTATGTTCTCTAAATCGTATGCTTAATACGTGTTAGTATTTTGTCTTTATTTACACAAATACTTAATTTGTTCTTGACAAACATTTGAGGTTTAACATTTTTTTCCTGTAATTTAAAAAACTTATGTCACTTTCTAATGCCAAATGACTTTTAACAGAATGGCATTCCAGTCTTACATGTCTCACTGTTGCCACTGTATCTTACTTCGTATATTAAAAAGCTCTGAAATCCATTTTTTCCGATTGCAGAAAACAGGTACTTGGTATGGCTTAATTAGTCAGCTTGCTTTATTTATTTTGCTGGTAAACCTAGTTTTGCGTTTTAACTTGTTACAGAGATGGAAACATTTCTTTTCTAAATAGTGTGTAATTCTACATGAAAAATATTATGCAATTTATTTAACTTGCAGATTTCCAGTTTAACCTAAAATATTAACATGTCTGTGTTTGCAGTAGGGTGAAATTTCACAGTATGTTTTTCTGTCTCTCCTTTCTCCCTGGCTCCTTGGTGATGTGTTTGTCCCTGCTTTCAGCCTATTTACTGGGTGACCATGAGGCGAGTAGGATGATCTTGCTTGTCCAACAGAAGACTACATTTAGGAGTGGGGAGTTGTTTTGAGGTTTTGGAGTGACCTGTGGTTGGGTTTTTTCACTTTCCTTTTTTTTTCTTTTTTCTTTTTAAAGATGGTGAGCACCTGTTTTCGGTTAGTGTGCTCCTGAAGTTGCAGAAATGCTATATTTCTATATTTGAAGCAAATGAGAGTGTGAAACTGACTGACTGGAGCTGAAAGATGAGCAGGACCATCTTTTGATGGGTGTCTACAGTTTGATACTGTTTAGCATAAAGTAAAACAGCACCTCTTTTCAACATTTTCTTAGTTCTGTAATACAAATTTGGCTGTGAGATGACAGTAACAGTTTTAGCAAGAGTAAAACTGAAGGGTTTTCTTTTTTAAATTAAAATTCAGTTTTACTGCCATCTGTAAGAACAGTGTTCCCAGAAGAACTACTACAGGTGGTAAGCCTAATAGCTGGTTTTGAGACTTATATACTGCTTTATTGCAATCAAAAAAATTAGGTGAAACCTCAGGCACTGATCTTCTGGGAGTCAGAGATGTTAGTATAAATCTGTCTTTAACCTTTACCTCTTATTGATTCCTTGCCTAAAGGTAAGAGCTGTGTTTTCTTCCATCTTGCTTTTGCTTTCCTGACCTCACCCAGGAAAAAATGGGGAAGGAGGGAGAAGGGCAAGGAGTAATAGAGTGATATAGACAGCTTAATGTATATTTTGTTTGCTATTGTTTGTAGCAACAAAAAAAATACCCCACACAAAAGAAACCAACATGATTTTATGGGTAAGTCACTGTCTGAATTTGTGTTCTTTAAAAATAAGTACATACAGCTACTATGTATAGCCATATGAAGCAGACATTCACCAGTAATGAAGACCAAATGACTTTTTGAAGAGTTTGTAGAATCTAGAAACAGTGTCTTAAATTTGAACATGTTTAAATTTGTAAGAATACTTTCAAACAACAAAATTATAAATCGAAATCTAAAGAAAATTGTATTTCCTTAAAAGTGATATTTGTTGGCTTTGTGGTAGACTTTGGAAAGAAAGTCTGGTATTTCTCCCAAAGGACTTTCACCAGCTTGTGGGGTGAGAGAGAGAACTATAATAGTGGGGGAACATGATTCGTTGTCTTTTTTTCCCTCATAATCGTCAAATAATGCAAGCACTCAGAAGATTTAACACTTCTGTTCTCCTCTAATGACCTGTTTTTGAAGAATGAGATGTTTAATTAAGCTGCTGATGTGCTCAAAATGCAAAGGGCTTCTCAAAAGTGGTGACTCAGGAGGTACTACTTTTCTTTTAGCTGGTTAAGTATATGTTAATTCATCCTGGGATGCTGCTGTGCAGGTTCTGAAAGCTGGAGAATTTTAATTCTGGCCGTATGTGTAAGCTGGACAAACATTGTGGCATCTGCATGCTTTCTTTGTGGCTGTGAAAACAGTAGTTGTCCTGCTGTTTCTGTTAAGCACTTAGTAAAGATGGAATAAAACCTCTACTTTTGATTTGTATTACAATTTTCTTTCTCCTACTGTGGATTCTGTGCAAGTAGTTTGGTTGTTCCTTTCAACTTCCATACTTGGGTGTGGGAGTTTTATTTTTGGTGTGTATTATTTTTATATTGGGTTTAATATTCTGTAGATGTTTGAGTTTCAAGCAGTGTTCTGATAGAATGTATTTGTTGCCTTTGAGAGAGGAGGATGCTCACTTGCGTTGCTTTCAAATCCTGGCCTGAGATAGACTCACATCACTGACTTTGGGATTGTTTGGGAGAAAATTCCACAGATACGGTTTTGGAGATGATCAGTCTGCAGCAGGCAAGTCAGGATCTGCTGGCTTCAGGCTGGAATCCAGGATGGTACCATTCCCATTTGATAAAGCTACTTGGCCCTGAGGAGTCATCCAGTACTTCAGCTGTCTCTTAGCAAGTCAGCCTACTATCAGTACTAACTGAACTGAATGCCAGTGTTTATTGTAATTGTCTTTTTAATCAAGAAGTGTGATCTTTTCCAACTCTTCTTGAATGAGGCTAATCAGTATATTTCTCTTGCAGAGGACATATTTGTTTAGCCTTTCCTTTTAAGCTACTTTCATGGAGTTCAACTCCTTCCCTTTGTGTTACCACATGTAATTTGCGTTGTGGCTGAATTGCAGGTTTTTTATGAAGATATGATTAATCTCAAATTGAAGGGCTAATCCTAATTTTTAATGTTCCCTATCTTTGCCTCATGAAATTATACAAGATGGTGCTTTGTACCCATTCATCTAAATTGGGACTGAGGCCAGAAAGCAAGCAGTATGAAAAAAGGTTTTCTCTGCTTTGTTTTTGATGCTTAGATGAGAAGATAATATCAGAAAATGTCTTTGAATATTCTTGCTCCACCATAAACCTTAAAGAA
>NW_009627272.1:0-24588 GCF_000690535.1 Cariama cristata | reverse complement strand
TTCTTGGCCATAAGGGCACATTGCTGGCTAATGGTCAACTTACTGTCCACCAGCACTCCCAGGTCATTCCCCGCCAGGCTGCTCTCCAGCAGGTCAACCCCCAGCCTGCACTGGAGCATGGGGCTGTTCCTCCCCAGGTGCAGGACCCTACACTTGCCCTTGTCGAACTTCATCAGGTTCCTCTCTGCCCAACTCTTCCATCTGTCCAGGTCTCGCTGAATGGCAGCGCAGCCTTCCAGTGTATCAGCCACTCCTCCCAGTTTTGTATCGTCAGTGGACTTGCTGAGGGTACGCTCTGTCCCTTCATCCAGGTCGTTGATGAATAGGCTAAACAAGACCAGACCCAGAACCGACCCCTGAGGAACACCACCAGCTACAAGCCTCCAACCGGACTCTGCACTGCTGAGCACGACCCTCTGGGCTCTGCCATTCGGACACTTCTCAATCCACCTCCCTGTCTCTCGCAATAGAGACAACTCGCCTGGATACCAGAGGACATGTTTACTCACCAAACCGTTTTCTTGTCCACCAGTGTGGCTCTTTGATTGCTGAGAACCGAACGTCAGGGTGCAGCCTGAGCCGGTCATACAGGTCCGTCGTCCCACACTTGGGCTGGCCAATGATGTAGAAATGGGGGAGACAGCGCAGGCGGTAGTGTTTGTCCTTATAATGGTATAAGTGGTTCCAAAATACCTTCCTGAGGTAATCGAATATGGTTCGAAAGCGCTTTGAATACAGTGCATAGGAGTTTGTTGCATAAGGGTCTGTGGTTGTGTTTCCTCTGTACTCTTCATACCAACAAGGATTCTTGCTATTTGGAAGGAATTTATTAGGAATTACTGAAAACATCTGCAACATAAAGAATAACACTTTCAGTCAAGGCAGCAAAAAATTGAGAGTTATACTTCTCTAACTTTGCATAGTAAGAGAACACAATAGAAATATTACACAGGCATTTTTAACCCTTATTTATTTAACTACAAAGTTGACCCTACTTATTTCTTCTGATGACACTGGAAACAGATTCCGTACAAACAGTTGCACTGGGAGAGAAGTACACTGAGAAATTCTTTGATTTTAAGAACAGTAAAGACCTCAATAATATCCCAACTCCCCTGCAATCCCAGAAGTAATTTTTTGAAGTCAAACACATAATGCTCAAATCAAATTAAATTCCAGTATTTAACTCTGAAATACAAGGTTTGCAATGACCGGACTCTCAGGAAGGCACACCAGTAATCAGTTGTTAGAAAGGCTCTTTTCTTATTTATCATTTAAGGTGGCTGGCAAACCTAAGTCAGAATGATTTTATGTGAGACAAGGTAAAAATTCAATGAGATTGTACAGGTATCAGAAGACTGCCTGATTTTTTATTTCAGGCGCCAAGACCATATATACAACCCATCTATTTTGCCCATGAGTCAGAAGGACGTGATCTATAGTATCAACTTTTCAGCTGGTGTAAATCAGGAGGTTCTAGATGGTCTAAATCACCGTATGAACATCTGAGTAGTCACACTTTTTTATCTCAGTAAAAGATTGACCCAAAAGTCTTGAAATAAGCAAGTATACAGCAGCGTAAGACACATTTCAATTCATACTTACATGTGGTTCTTGTTTCTTCAGTTCTTCTAAATCAGGGCGCTGTCTGGTCATAAACTCTATTTTAGAAGTAATAGTGTCAATAATTAATTTAATGCTTGGATAATCCTTTACGTATGAAATATTCATTTTAGAAGGCTGGTAATGGTCTTTCATGTCACTAAGGCTTTCATTGTCCATTAAGCTTGGATTGCTAGTAAAAGCTCCGTAATGGAAGGGAGACGGTATTAACAGTAGGCCGTGTTTGGCTCCAGTCAGTATGTAGGATGCCATCACTAGAGTCATTATAATCAACCCAAATATTAAGCTGCATAGCTTCCCCTTCCTCAAGCAGAAAAATCCATTCCAGCTTTCACCATGATCAGTCCTTACTTCCAAAACTGCAAGCAACTTCATCTGCTTGCTATCAGTGTACAAAGGGATCTTATTTTCTCCTTTACAAACAGGACACTTCTGGTTATTATGATTAGGTCCACGGCATCTGAAACACTGTCTGTGCAAGTCATTTGCTAATAAATGTATGCAACAATTAATGCAATACCTCATATTACTACTGTTAAAACTCCTGTATTAATGAGCCAAGCACAGCCATAAAAATGTTTCTGATGCATATGAGTCATCTTCTACAAGTCTGAAATTATTTAGTTCCTTGAGTGATTCTATGACTACTCAGCAATGCAAAAGGACAGGTTCAAACCAGAACAGGTAAAAGCACCCAAAAAGTGACATATGTCACATAAAGAAAAAAATCCAACAACCAACACACAAAAATAGATGTACTGTGGATGTGGTTTCCAAGAATTTGGCTCAATAAGACAAATGTGGTGAAGTAAGAATCAGTCACACAGCTGTCTCAAGTTTTCCCCATTGAACAAAATGAGAAGGAAGAAAAATTGTTATGTAGTGTGAAAATATGCAAAAAATAAAAATAACTCATTGTCCTCTGATTTACGCTGGCATAGGCAATTATGGGTAGAAATTCCCAGGTATTCTTAAAACAAGCGGGTTCCAAACCGGACTGCTGCTACTGGAAGCTTCATCTTCCCAGAGGTGGTTTCAAAGATTTGCATTGTACAACCTAGAGAAACAAAAACACACATGTAGATATACACAGAACAGCAGACATAATATCTACATTCACGTTCATTCAAAGCTATAGCAAAGTACAATCTACCACAAGTAATTTCACAATTCTATTTGAAAGATGTCTTCTATTTGCCAAGTATACTAAAGCACTCACGATATTAAACCCAGAAAATGTTTGGCTTCAAGTTCACAGCAAGCTGCCCTTTCTTTTCAATCACCCATCTGCTTACATCAACAAACAAGTTGCTACCACAGGTAATACTACGCGACTTCCCTCAGCTCTTCACTAACAGATCTTAATCTGCTCTTTAAATGTGGAAGCATTTTTGGACAGTGTCCAGTAACACAGGTTTAAATATTTACACTCTATCTGTACTTGGGGACCTTAAATTAACTGTCCTGAAGTGGGGTAGAACCCTAGTTAAGAGAACAAGGCAGGGATAAGAGAAGAGTCTCCTTTCAAGCATATGAGAGAAAAAGCCAAACAAAATCCAAAAGCCACAAGTAAAACATTCAGCGAATTGAATATTCAGTTCAGAGATACGAGCAAAGGCTCATGACAGGATCTCTGGTTTCTGGACCAAATGATTCTGGGACAAGAGTAACCACCCACAACACACAGCAAAGTCACCAAGATACTTTCAGCACTACAAGCCAAAGACGTTTTGAAAACATAGTACTCTCTAAAAAGGGCAAGATGTGTTCCTTACATGAAATGTACCATCAGTACTGCAACTTCAAGGCAACACCCTGGATCCAGCAAATCCTTTTAATGGTGTGCACTTCGGTCCTGGAGAGGTCAGGCAGAAAACACAGGAGCAGATGTCCCCTTGCTACAAGACAGGCATCACGGGCAGGGACTTGGGCACTCGTGTGTCCCATGAAGGTCTCCACGTTTACGCAGACCAGGGGCTGAAGCACCCTGTGGCACAGGGTACGTGCTATCCTCCTTCAAACGCTTCAACACCACGGCTGCTTACAGCCAAAGGGTAACCTGAGTTGTTTAAAGTATTTATGTCAAGCTTCAGTCTTGGTTTGAGTGCATCCATGCTTGGCTTTCCAGGCAGCATTCAGAGCAGAGACGCTTGAAGTCACAAACAAGTCATCAGCTTAAGGATGGTCTTAATTAAAGCATATTTATGCATAGTTGCTCTAGAATTTCTGTTTTCATCGTTTATTAAATACCTTACCAGAACTACCCACATTTTAAGGTCAAAATCAACTCTCTATTTTGAGAAGCTGGATTATCAAATAAAAAATTCGCAGATAATATACCTTCTTCTACATACTAGAAAATATTTTTATTTTCTAGAATTACTTTTCTGAAGGAACTAAAGACAGGAAATATTTTAAAACAATCTTGAAAAGTCAGAAGCAAAACAATAAACTGGCATAGGATGAAAAGGAAAAGAAAAAGATTGGGAAAATGTAAGGGGCAGTAGTAACATATGGCTCTGGCAAGCAACTTCTATTTTGACTTTTATCACCTGATAAAGACAGAACTTCCCTTCGGCCTCTGGGAATGAAGATACCTTAAGGCTCCAGTGCTGTGACGCTCCTTGTCCATCCCAACATGGACACCCATGAAAGCAGTGACCCAGTTCCCCTCTCAACACCTCCCTTTCCTCAGCATCCCAGCAGGACCTGGTCTGCCACAACCCACTTTTCAACCCTTCAGCAGACAACCCCAGTATTAACCTGAATAATTACCCCGAAGGTTAATTACAAACAGTTTTAACCATATTGTGACTAAGAGGCTCAATATTGCCTCTGAAGAATAGAAAAAGGACTGGCCCTTCTGTGCGAGGCCATGTATAAAACCTAACACTTTACTGCAGATAAAAGAAGCAGCTGCAGAAGTTGGAAGAATTCAGGAGCACGACAGCTTCAACTGAACAGAATGTATCTTTTGCCCAGAAGACTATGGATGATGAAATGCTAATTAATTAAAATTATTTTTCAGATGAAGTTAATCTGTGTTATAATTAACTTCACTAGACCAGAGAACCAGCTTATTACTTTATGGGATATCTAAAGGTCCAACATTCACTTTTACTACTTAAATGAAAATACATTTTCCAAGTCACCTTAATCAACGTATGAAATAGAAGAGATGTTTGACAATTCACACGTACCAAAAATTAGTGTACTATCAGAGTAACACAAAAAAATCAGTACCGTTATAATTCTCATACAGGTACAGCTCTCCTAGTTTAAATACACCTCAGCAACCACATAGAAATTTTTTTCTCATTACTTTTGGCCGGTGGCTCCTTCCTCTGGACCCACAGCAGTTGCTCCTTCTCTACAAAAATCCATCTTTCCTTTTGAAGCTCAGAAATGCTTTTTCTCTGCATCGTTTCCAAATATCTTTCTTTCTTCCCTATCCTACAGTGCTCTTCATTCCACCCAAAACCACCTAAGTTAACTCATCCTTTTGAACACCTGTATCTTCAGCAGAAATCTATTGTCCGACTTTGTCCTTTGGTTTCTGAGAAACAACTCAGACTTACACATTTCTGAAGTGCACATTTGTATACTGTCCAAGACACCAATAATGAAAATAGTTTCTCATGACGATACAATGGATACACAAAGGGTCCCCTGATCACTCCCACAACACATCAAATCACAGAAGTATAATAATTACTAATTATGAGTCCCAGAATTTGGCTATTTTGCCTTTAGCTCTTTCAACTCTTATTTTTAATTCCTAAGAAACATTGCTATGATTCTAGATAATAACTCCTGGTTCATTCCTACAAAAGAATCCAGATCAAATGGGGCAGTCACTTCAGATCCTGCATTAATCATCATTCTCCTAGCTGCATTTTTGTACGAGACAAAGTGCTTCTGTAAAGTTATTTGTATTGTTGATGTTTCTGCCACCTAACACTGTCGCATATTGGAGGATTTCTGCAATCACAGCAAGCAGGCTGTGTCTCAAGGACTCAAGAATAATTATTTAGATAAATACTGAACAAAAGTATTTGCAAAATACCTTCCTACAAAAGTAAGCTCATTTCCTTAATTAGTTTATTTTACAAGTCAGATGAGGCAGACAGAAATCATAGCATAATTATTACTGACTATATTTAAACCAAAGGGAAAGAAATCAGTGTAAAACTTCTCAAAGAAACTGGTCTTAAAAACTTTTCTGAATAAATGGACCTGTGTTGATTTTGACAGAAGCTTGAACGACTAGAGAAACTAAACAAGATTCATATGTGTCATACTAAACCCAGAAAGGTTATGGTTTCTTATACATAAAATACCATCACCCCTCAAATGAATGTCCAAAATAAAAAGGAGCCGAGATTTAAAGCAGGAAAGAGCTCGATGGTTGTCCAAACACCACTGACGGTCCTAATGGCTGGAGAGAAGGCGGACAAGAACGGGAGGTCCTGACAGGACGTGAAAAGTTTCCACTTTACAACTAAACATTTCAGGCAGCATTAAGAACCTGAGCAAAGATTTTCAAAGAAGCAAAGGAGGCAAGAGACAGAGATACTGCCAGGGAAGGTTCAGACATCATCCGTGGGGTAATAGAGGAAATTATGAAAGCAGAGATAGTTCCAAAAAAAAGACTATAGAAAAAGAGAGGATGGAGATGAGGGCTCTCATAACAAAAGGCAAGAAAAAGCACCTCTTAAAAAAGATGCACAAAGAAGAGACTACAGGTTACTGTCGTAGCTATAAAAAGATCTGGTAACCAGAAGGTACCCAACAGCATCACTTCAATTAAATTTATCATGTGTTACACGTTTATTTTTGTGCAATCCTTCCACCCTGAACTCCTCCACTTTGACATCCAGTGAGTATCTCAATATTCTCGCAGATCTCTGCTCTCCAGCTCCTTGCTGTTTATTTTCAGAGGAACCAGTTACTACGCACTGTCTATTTAGGGAAAAAAAAAAAAAAATTCCAATTTATTTTCCAGACCTTTTCTAACTGGGATCTGAACTTGCTCAGTGATACTGACTGAACAGATTTATCTGAGATAGTCTTGCAGAATCAGTTCAAGACTTGTGTATTTGATATTCTCAAATTTTTTAAAAAGAGTTATCAAAGATACATTAATGAATACAGAGAGCAGGATCTTAGAGAAACAGCATAAGCTTCCTTGTCCTATCTTATGTCCATTTGCATGTTAGTAAAATGGACTGGAATTTATTGAACCCTTCCCAGGTGCAGATGCTTCTCATGAAACTCTGTTACAAATATTACAAACTCAAGGAAAAAACATGTTAACTACATCTTTGACAGGTGAGGAAAATGCTTTATTGGGAAGCTGATACCAGGGACAAAAAAAAAAAAAAAAAGAAAAAGAAAAAGAAATATGCTTAGGCTACAGCAAAACCGAGATCTTAATCACATCAGTCATGAGGGAAAATTTAAAGTTCCACCAGAAAGCGTAACTCTGCCAATTTATGCATACGCACTACAACAGGCTGCTTAATTGGATGATCAGTGTGATGACCTATCACAAAGCAATATGACCTGTTACTCAGCTAACAGAATGGCAACTTTTTCTTTTTTAACAACTGCTAGATGCAGACATACCATTTTACATGATTTTCCACTGTCATGTTCATGTAATAAAAAACCCATTTGTAATAAACACATAAAAGTCAGGATATAATTCCCTAGTGCCACTCCCTTCTCTTTACCAAGAAGTTTTTAATAAAAGTTCATTCCCCAGTCTTTAACTATGCAATGAAGGATGCTCACCAGAAGGCCAGGATCTTTCCCCAGCATAAGCAGCCCTCGTTTTCCTCATTCACCCCACAAAATCAAGACATCTACAGCATCTGTTTGCTTGTTTGTTTCTTCCATTCAACATTTCCAGTAGTCATAACCACAGCCACAGATATATTTCACCTTTTTCTATATTTCAGTACCGAAAGCAGAAGGATGTGAATTGCAGGCTGAAGAAAGATCACAAGGTTTGAGTTGGTAATAAACCATTTATGTCTTTTTATATTTTAGTGGCAAAACTGCTGTCGGTGCACTGGCAGAATATTACCCTCTTTACACAACAAGCAGTGTCTTTGTATATTGTTGAATAATGTAGCATGTAATTTCCTCTTGTTGAAGTGAATGGTGAATTATTTATGATCGTGTCTATACAGTATTTGTCTGTTGTACATAAATGTATACCAGCTCTAACCACAAAGCAGAATTCAACATAAACCTTTTCAAGCTCCTTGGCCAAAAGCAATCCTCCTTGTAAAAATCAGGTTCTTTGGGAATCTCCTAAGTAGGAAACATGGATATAAGAGATGACACACAGTGGAATGGGAAAAAAATGAATAGCTATCTTAGATTTCAATATAGTCCCGCCGAAGCCAAGGGGAACTGCATCACTGTTTCAAATTGAAGCAGATTCAAGCTAACAAATATATTTATATGCAACAGAGAACTTCACAGCAAACAGGTGAGACCTTTTCGTTGCTAGTTTCCCTGTATAATTCCTTCATTCTGTAAGAGGAGGAACCGTTGGGTGCACAGGCTGCAGGATGCGGGAGAGAAGGCTGGCAGGGAACAGTTGCAGGTACCACGAAAGCAAACAGCACAAGGCACAGCTGCCTGCTAGAGCCTTGCAATAAACTACGGAAAATGCAGTATCCACCATGGTCTACTTATTGTCATACAGGAAGCTAATAAGGTAAAAAGATAAATTCCACCAAAAATAAAACATGCAAGATTTTTTTATCGTTCACATATTTTTGTTCTACTACGTAGAAAATATTTGAAATTCAGTTTTATTTCTATTAAATAAACATGTCATAAAATTCCTCCCCTTTCTCTTAAAGGATTGTAAGGGAAGACTGTAATCAAAATGGCTGTAAAAAGAAATTACTTTCATATGCTCAGTCATATAACTAAAATTCTCCTCCTCTACAAATAAGATAAAACAGATGGAATAGATTTTACATGCACACACATCTTCTGGACATCTAAGCATATGACTGATTTTTCAGGTCACCAGCCTTAATATTTAATGTGCTTTCTTTTTTTTCATAATTCTTTAAAACAAAGATAAAACAACCTTTTGCTAGTACTCTTAAGGCTAAATTTTATACTAGCCTTGTTACTTTTAATCATATTCAGCTTTTCCTACCACCACATGAAAGAGTGGCATGCTGTTAACCTATTCTAAACACACTTCCAGTACACCAGTAACACATTTCTCCACTTGATGTGTAACTGTTTCCCTGTTTTATGGCAATGAAGCTACAGCACTTTGTTTCCTCTCTTCACACAATATAATTAAAATGTGGAACTCATTGAGGCCAAAAGTATGAGTGCATTTAAAAGACATTAGACAATTAATGGAGAATAAATCTATCAAGGGTTGCGATCCTCAATTCACAGAAGCTAGAAAGGGATGGGGATCGGAGAAATCTATTAATACCTGTTCTTACACTCTCACTGAGCATCTATTGCTGGTTATGGCCAGAGGCAGGAGAGAGGGACAGAAGTATCTGTGCCAGTTGAAGATTTGAGCTAAGACTGTCCTGTTGGACAGGTCACAGCCTAAAATATGGATGTCTAAGACAAGTTCGAAAGTAATCCGTCAGCTCTCAGGTTAGATGAGATGAAGCCCAGCCAAAGCATGACCCTCAGCTACAGCTCCCACAGACAGGCTCTGCAGTCTCACAAAACACATTTTCTTTTTTCTTTCTGTTCATTTTCCTATTGCCACTCATGTCAGGCATCACACCAAGGATTTGTATGTTGATGTGCTTATTAGAGCTGAGAGAAATGGGCTCTTTCTCCCAACAAATCTTATTACTTCTCAGCAAAAGTAAAAAACTAGAACTATTAATATATAGAAACACAAGAGCACTTCATGTTCTTGCTCTGTTGCCTACTTGTTATGGGAAGACCTCCAGCTGCTATGATGTCTGTTATTTCTCCGTGCAATGAGAAGCAGTTGCACCACAAGAAGATACTTCAGCTGAACCATCACTCAAAGCAGACATGTGGAACACGTCCTCTGCAGCAGGTAGCCCTTGCCCCTCTTCCTCTTTTTTAAATGAAAGCTACAGATGCTATAAAAATAAGGATAAGCACCTTTAGCAAAAACATATTAAAAAAAACCCCCACAGATTAGGCAAAAGATAATACTGCTGGATCTCATCTTCTCAGAAACTTCTACAGGAGCATATGGCTCCTAATTGAATAATATCTAATGCCATTCTTTGAGTAACAGCTATCTTGTTTTATCCATACTCTCCTAATTGTTTTCACTAATCTGGATAAATACTCTTACTGCCTAAGTGCCTTCCCTGTCAAAACAGGAAGATTTGTTTAATTCAAGTTCTCAGTTTACGCTGCTAATGTTTTTTGAAATCTCAGAGCAAAGCTGATCGCACACCCTCCATGAACACTCCAGAAATGAACCTCCCTTTGATAATATTTCACTCTCAAGAGCTCATGTGAAGACAGGGCTGTCATTAGTCACAAAAACATGTAGGTCTCTAAGTGAAAGGCTGCCCACCACCGTACGATGATAAACTTTCCATGACTCACATGAAGAGGAATGAAAACATGAAAGGGCAGAGTGAAACTGGTAGAGTAAAACCTTCATAAAATTTTCATACGAAAAACAAAAGCAATATTTAGTAGCAGTGCAGCACAACCACGTAATTCCTCTTCCACTCCTCCATCACCCATTGCAACGTGGTCCACAGCAGCGGGGATCGCCTTTCTCCCCGTACAACAGCAACTCTGCAGCCCGTGCAAGATACGTTTTGACCTCTGGACACAAAAAACCTGCAAAACTTTACCATTACCGATACTTTTTAGCTATCAAGTTTACTGGAAATTATACAAATTGAATCAGACTACAGGCTGCACAATGATTTTGCTCTCAGACATGGCCTCTTCAGAACAAGCCCAAGTATTTGTACAAGTGTCGTCAAGTATTTGTACAGTGTGAGGAAGTTAATCCTGTTAGTGGTCAGATTGTACCGTTTCAATAAATAAACGGTACAAGTAATAAAAACCTGACCTAAAAAAAAAGAAAATGAGGTCAGGAAAGGAGAGGAATAATCATAGACTTTCTCTATCCTGCTTATTGTACACATTTGGCTCCTCAAGTTAATATTTTTGGAAATAAACTTTGCCTGAACTCACATCTATTTACCTCAGAGAAATCAACAAGCTGCCAGAAAGAAGATATGTCAATAAAATGAGAATCATGAATCACTGACCTCTGCAACCTCCTTGCGAAAAAAGAAAAAAGAAAAAAAACCCAAACAAACAAAACAAAACAAAAAAACAGAAAGAAAAAGCAATTGCAGTGGTTTTAGAAAAGCTGCAGGACTCATTACAAAGCTCAGCAACCTCCTGCGGACTGAAGTTACATAAAGCTCCTCTATTTGCTTAAAAAAAAACTACTCTAAAAAATCAATCAATAAATGCAACTCTCAAGAAATTATATAAACCCACTGCAAACATTTTTTAAGGCAATCACTTCAAAAACAGTTACATTTTCAAAGCTAGAATACACTGTCATAACCCATGATTACACATTCAACCTGTTGAGCAACTGCTGAACATTTATTCAAGTTTAAACTATTCTTTAAAGAACCCAGTTCTGAAGCCTTTTAAAGCCAAAGAAAACCTCCTGAATCACCACTGAATCAGCAATCTCGCCTAAATAATAACTGTGGCTTATTCCATAACCCAGCTGGTTTCTTTCTCAAGATCTAATCCAAACACGCTCTGCTCCTTCCTCATCAATATACTTCCAAAGAAAATGTGAGAATGGAACAAATGACACCCTCCATTTGCCAAAAAATCAGCAAACTCCCCTAAAATCAGCGTAACAGTAGTCATTTCAATCGAATAAGGACCTGCTCTTTATTATTTGTGCTGCAATGCTCAGGAAATAGTGACTGAGCTTGAATCACCACTCGATTAGGGCATAAACACCGCCTGAGTAAACAGATTCTTGGAAGCAAGGGAAAAAGGAGGGGAGCGGGAAGGGGAGCAGGAGACTGTCCTGGATCTGCTACAGCATGTTCATGTCTTCCCCCAGAAACCTGTTATTACATCTGAAGTTTTGTGCAGATTCCTAGAAATTACGAAGGTCCAGTTTTTTGTGCTCCTAACATGCACATCTGCATGTTCTGACGTATTATTGCTTGATTCGCCTTGAAAATGTGAAAAGAATAATTAAGCTTGATACTACCTATTTTTAATTTAAAGTATTTTTCAGCAGAAAAAAAAAAAAAATTACTGAAAAATTTAATGACTTCTGTGCCTTTTCTTTCTATTTCACCTGACTCAGATCAGTCTAGAATCAGATCTGCCATTTATTTTTGGGTTACTTGCAGAATAAAAAGTCCAGACAGGAAAATAAACCAAACCAAAACCAGCCAACCTCTGGCCTACTGATAAACTCCAAACTATCTTATGGTCTCCCAATTATATCTAAACTAGCATACGGGTTTGGAAGATAACAGATTGGTTCCTACAGATTTAGGGCAGGGATGAGACCTCGCCAACAATTCTTCCGCAGTAACACCTGCCTCAGATCCACACAAGGTCATTTTCCAAAAGCTATTCCCTTGCAAGATTTCTACTGAAGATTTTATGAGAGCTGAAGAGAAGTGTGGGGATTTAGGGCACCAGCATTGTAATGTCTTCTCCAGAAACACAGGTCCAAAAACCCTGGAAGAAAAAAAAAGCATCATTGCCAGCCGCCCAACCTGTGGCACCACGTATCCCAAGCACCATGAATACCTCATCCTGCGTCAAGGTGGAGCTCACATCAAGGCATTGAAGTCCTTCCTCTTGTACAAACATGGAGCAAAATTCTCTTCTCGTGTATTTATAAGGGTGCTCCGAGCAGAATTTGGCCTACAGTAGACACTGACTTCTCAAGTCTTGATCAAAACTTGCTGCCTATGATGTGCAACATCCCCAGCAATTCATCTTTTCACTTCGCTTAGTTTTTATTCATCTCACATAGTGTCTTGCTACAGAAAAACTGACAGATTTACACTGAATATGAAAAAATTGCACACTGTAGAAAAACTTTGTCTTTACGTAAATTACTCCAGTGCATGTCTTCTCACAGAAAAGCCATTTTAAGCCAGGTTCAGAGATCATTATTCATGGTCAAACTTTAGCATCTTTTAGGGTTTTTTTAATTCTCATAGTAACTGCGAGCAACCCCCTAGTATATCCTACACAGTCCTTGAGGTCATCCCATGAATATAGAGATAAAACAATGCATCCATCCTGTGGGGCTCACAGATAAGTCTCCCAAAAATCTGGAACCAGATTAAAAAGTTCTGGTATGGAGAAAGAAACGAGAAATCATATCTATTTAACGAAAACCAGTTAGTCCCTCATTAAAATGATTAAATCACTAAGAGACAGAGCAGATGTAAAATACTGACGCTAACTTTTACTCCTTGCTAAGAAAAAGTGTATTTTCTTAAATCTCCAGAAAGACACTCAATGTCCAAATAAGATAAAGACAGACATAGAAGGTTAAATAACTTATTCAATGATTTAATATCAGTGAGAATTCTTCAGGCTGAATTTGCCATATTTGTTTTCTTTTGTTATGTAGAAAAAGGAAAACAACCAAAGCTCACAGTAAAGGTGAAGGGATCACCTGAAATATAACTTCAGGTGCAAAAGGCGAGCGTGATAAGGCTGGTCTGACCACAAATATTTTTATTACAGTTTTAATAAGAACAAACAGCTGTTGAAGTTTCATTCCCAACACAGGACATCACATTACTTTACAATAATAGAAATTCTTACCTATATGCTCTTTCAAGGAATACATCACACTATCATCCCATAAATCAGCCAAATTCCTGTTATAAGTACTAATGCAACAGGGAAACATGAAGTATGAAGGCTGTTATGAAGCTCTTCCACTCCAGATATTTTTACTAAACAAGCACAGGGGGTTTGGGGGTTGGCAGGTGGGAAAAAATATCGTATCTAAATACAGCTCCCATATGCCCTGCAGTCAGGCTGTAATCAAAAATAAATAAGTACTTATCTTCAGAAAACTCCAGAGGCAAAGAATTGGTCTAGTATTGACAGAGTTCACTTCTCAAATGCAGGCTATTTTTTGTAACGCATTTCTTTCTGACAGCTGCCCATCTTGCTTTATTTTCAGGCTTCCAAGTCTGCTTCATTGTTTGAGCCTCTGGACAGATATTGCCGTAATTTACTCAAATAGCTCTTCTGGAGCAACTTGCTCAATAAAGATATGGGGTTTCCCTTCATGCAAGCCTCAGTTGGGTGAGGACAGCACATTCATTTTCATCACCTTATCTGAACACAAGAAAATTGCTCTGGACAGCCAATTTCTCTGAGTTGGCTACAATGTGAGGTTAGAGTGAGCGCCTCAGATTTAGGCATCTGCCATCCACACCTCTAAGGTCAGGTGAGATGAACACCAAAGCCTCATTGTGCTAAAGAAAAATAAATCTTCACATTCAGAGCACTAGCTAACTCTCATTCAAGGAAGAGATGGAGAGCTAGTGTAGCACAGCTGAATTTGCAGGAAGAGATCTTTCAGTGCTGAAGAGTTATTTTAAGCCCAGGTCTTTGTCTCTTGCCTTGATTACTGGTCCAGAACCAGCATGTGGGAGAAAAATGTTCTGAGAGTATTTCCAACCGTCCTGCCAAGCATTTTCAGCCTCGGCATGCTGCAAAATAGTGGGCATTCACAGTTATGTTACTCTGATTATCATCTTGTTCTTTTTACACATTTGATTTTACTTGATTTTAGCAGCTGCTACCTCAAGTTGATTTAAAGTGAGAAACATATTCTTTCCACCATCTGAAATCTAATACTTTCTGCCACTTTGCAAATGGTATACAGTATAAATTGCTAAATCTTGTGGGTTGTGAGAGATCAGCTGCTAATTTAAGACTGCTTTTGAGGGATGAATAACATTATATGGAATAAATAGAATATGCATAACGTAATGCCTTCAGTGCCTGTTTATCTCATGGTGTGGTAAAATGTTTTTGCATGCAATAATGCAACCAAATGGTATGTACTAGAATTCATTTGATATACCTTCACGCTTCATAAATAAGCAGTCTTTCTGAAGGGGATCGATCTATGTGATACTTAACATTGCTTTAAACACAATATTGTTGTGACAATTCTAGAGCAACGTATATGCTACCAGCTGCTCATTTGATTTTTAGTGACTGAGAAGGGATTTTCCTCCACCTCCAAACTGAATTTTCTCCATCAACTTTACTATCTTAACACAGGCATCTGAAATTTCTTGTTATGACTCATATATGGTACCTTCTCCGTGAGACATACATTAAAATGGATGGAAAAACATATCTCATCTGTACCTAAGTACCATGTAAGTGCTTTTTCATGAATAGGGCATTTCATCTTTCATCTGGTGCTGAGTGGGTGAAAGGAAACATACACAGCTGCGTCCTGAAAAGACAAACTCAGTATTAGAGTCTGTCATTAAAGTTTCTGGAAAATTCAAACAAAAATTAGTCAACAAAAACTATTCATTGATGCCAAATCACAACTGTGGCTTTGTTTCAATACTTAAAAAACCCCCCTGTCTTCCAAGCTTAGTAATAACTTTTACAAACATTCAAAAACTTCAGTTACTTAAGCAAAACCACAGCAGATAAATCTCGGCCCATTAACCAAGAAACCACACACTGGCTCCAAAGTGAAGTAGATTCAAAGTCCAAGTGGAGGACCCGAAAAGGTCTAAGTATGCTCAAGAAATTGCTAATTAGTTATCTCTGTAAGAGTAACACAGTATCACCAGATAAAATTCCTGCAGGTAATGTCCGGCTACAGGTAATTAAGCAAAACCTTTCTGATATAATACATTATATTGCTTTCAGCATCTTAGAAAAGTATTTATTCTGCATAAGTCAAGCAACATTTACTTCCAAAGTCTCCTACCACTCTTCATAAGTGTTTCATCAAAGCCTTAGACTCCGTCACTCATCCATATCATGTGCTCTTTAACTGCACAAAAGTGCAATAAATTTTTACTAACCAGCTTACAAGATGCCTTCATTCCAAAGATGTTTCTGCATGGCTACACTCTGTTTTCTGTCGCTAACGACATATAACTTTATAGGCAGAGCACATATTTGATGTGGAACCTAATGCCTTTTGATAATGGATTAAACACTCATTGTCCTCTCATATCTTTAGATCATCACAGCTAAAGAACAACATTTCTATCACAAACTTCAAAGAAATTCAAATATCTTCATTTACTGATTTCCACTATTACAAGAAAGAGAACGTGTTGCATTCACCAGCCTCTGAAAAAAAATCACAGCTCTTGATACAATTTTCATAACATGGTAAACTCTAGCCCAGTAATCTTGCAACGGCACAAAGACCCCTGTTTACAACAGTAACAAAAAAAAGGAAAAAAAGCCACGCTATGTGTGGGACCTAGTAAGTAAATAGTGTGATATCCAGAACAATAATAAGATAAATCTGTTCCTCAGCCACTGAGTGGCTGACTCCCTTGACTTTACTGTGCGTTCCTGCAGGTTTCACCCGTGTTTGGCTTCAGTATACTTGTTTTCCACTTGGAAAGAACACAGCCACAAATATCTTCTCATGTTTTACGTTGCACTCAGCTGGACTGCAGATCGTAAACAAACAAGATAAAAATCTGAGAACTTTCTTTGCTAAATTTCCACTAAAAGAAACCAGAGGAAAAAAAAAACCAAATAAACAAACAAAACCCAAGTCTGCATAATGATGAATCCACCAAAAAAAATTTGGCACGCACTCCCTCACACCCTGCCTCTTCTGCAGTATTTTCTGTAACATAAAGGCAACATTTAGCCTAGCAAACTAGATGGTCTGTCTTTGTTGGGCAGAGGCAATCCAAAGCAAGCTCTCTAAGAGAATTTTTTTCCAATGGAGGTGCTAATTACTTAACCCCTGTTGTAGGGAGACTGTCTCAAACTAACCTTCCACTCCTCCTCTGCTTAAACCATGGAGAGGTCGAAATTCACTTTTTAAGGCCTTGCACTGAGAAATTGAAAAAAAACTAATCCCACCTTTGATGGAGCTCCCAGATGGTACAAGTGCCTAATTCACACGGCAGTCCTTACTGACCCCTACCTGAACACCACTTGGGTGCCTGGGGCCAGAATGCTCCCCTCACTTGCTCTGAGGGACAGACCATCTCCTGAGATGGCCCAGAGGATGCAGTTTTAAGGAGAAAGGGAGAACAACTGTTCTCAAATGCTCTGCTCCAGCCAGAAAGCTCTCACTCCAATGAAAAATCCCCATCTCCCTGGGGGTAGCAGGGATCAACACAAAAACGAACTGTAGCAGGTAGAATGAGGTTTTATTTTTAAACAGCAGCGCTTGATATGTATTTGGTTCTAGACAAACAGAGGAGGACATAGAGTCACTATAGGACGTTACAGCTGAAATCAGATCAACACTAGCTCTGGGGTTCAGGCTCTACTTCTTGAAATAAACCATTTACTGAAGCAATTCACAGAAGAAATCTAAAGTGACACAAATTCCAGCAACTGCAGTTGGCAGCCAGTTTTTCAAGAACAGACGCATGACTGTTCATGATAACCCAAAAAGCTTAGTTTCTAATGCAGAAAAATTGAGATAGAGTATTAAGATCATAAAACTCTGCAGAGAAGTAGAAGCATCTCCAGAATATAGCCAAGCATCTCCAGAATATACCCCACAAAATACTTTGCAAGGACTTACAAACTCCAATTTTAGCAGAATTAACATATCTAACTAAAAAACATCTCCAGCAAAAATATCTCCCAAGTTTTGAAACGCATTTCCATCTGTTAAACTTCTCTGTTGCCAATAGTGTTTACTCTACCTTGAGTCAAAGACATGAATCTTTGATTTCACGAGATTAATGTAATAACTTGGTTTAGGCTGTTAATGCATTCAAAGCTCTCAGACACACAGGAGACTGAGATGGCATCAAGAGCACACAGATGCATTTGGAGGGGATATTTTTTATTGTGAAATAAACTAGAAATTCCTTAATATATGTCTGCAACAGGGACTACATTGAAATAAAAGCTTACTAGGGTGTCTCAGGCTGGAAGAGACGGCTTCCAAGCCCATTTATGATTTCTAAGCACTAGGATATAATATAAATAATAACACCAAGGAAAACACCTAAAACTGTATCAAATAAGTGACAACACAAGCATTCTAGGAAAGTAATGTTCATTTCTCAAAAGTGAAACCCAGCCACTACAAAACAATGATAAATAAAATATGTACATTATGTGCAGATAATGGTATAGAAATATGCGGTATTTGTCAGCAGAAGAGCTGGGTCCAGCTGTTGCATTGAACTGCAGCTCCAGAGACAATGGTTCTTTTAGTGCCTCAGATCCAGAGAAATGTGAAAAATGGGTCTATATTGACCTGTTCTATCAGTAATGCTATTGAGTTACACCTGTTTTTTTAGTGGTCACCAAAAGGAGCTGTATGGTTTGCAGAAATAAGGCATTTTAGAAGTTGGCCTGTGCTCAGTATCCTTTAACGCTTTCCACCCTCAAGAACGGTCTTAACAAAACACAGCAGTTGCCGCAAAAAGCCATATCAATCATTGCCTTCTACAAAGATCACTCCACGTCCACATCTAAAGATGGTAACATGCAATAAAGTGCCACAAAATGCCATGTCTTCCATCAAAGCTTCAGGAATGCGACTTGGCAGCTGGCAGGAGCAGTTTTGGACACTGCAATGCCTCCGTCCTGCCTTATGTCCTCTACAGCAGAGGGCCCAGACGACCAGAGCTGCCCCCAACCCACCAGCTCTGGCTTGCCCTGGTTTCAACAGAAACAGCTCCAACACCAATTTGGCAGCCTTTTTACCCAGATGTGAAAGGCTTCCATGAGTCTGGGCAGTGAGGTTGTCAGTCAAATTCATTGTTTTAGTTGGGTTTTTTAATCATGAATTGCTGTGGTGCTGTCCCGATGAAAACGCTTCACCCTTGGGCAACGTAATTGGTCTATGACTTCACCTCTTTGCTTGTGTTTTCAAGGGGCAGTTGGCATCTCAACTGTGATGATCCCCTTCTGTATCTCCGACGTGCTTCAGCAGAGCAGGTCCTGCTTTGCACAGCTGGAGCAGAACTTCAAACCAGACAGAGTCGACAAGAGAAGGTGCCCAGGGATCGGCTCCCTGGCCCTGATGGACAAAATCTTCCTAGTGGACAACAATGAAACTCACTATGTGACTAACTGAGCCAGTCTTGCTGCTTTTATAGCAGTTACTTCACCAGTATGTGGAGAAATTAGGCATGTTAGAAAACCATTCATCCTAGGTGTCTAAGAGAAATGAGAGTCTCATCACCAACCATTTGATTTAATTTACAGTTTTCTTGCATGTTTAAATCCTGAAAAATGCCTTCAGCATCCAAAACATTTATAATCAAAGTGCCTTCAGAAGTTCAGAACAATCTATAAACTCAGAAAATTTCACGGTTCTTCTCATTAAGTGAAAAAATAAATTATACGCTGATAATATACCTCAGTTTCTTTATTGCATGGATCAGTGTTATAAATTAGACTTTGATAATAATAGCAAATCAGAATAAAAACTTATAATTATATGCTTTTTCTTCCTTTTACATGTGACAAATTGAGGTTATTCTTATTTTTCCTTCTAAAGGTTAGTTAGAAGCATAGAATCCTAGAATCGTTTAGGTTGGAAAGGACCTTTAAGAACATTAAGTCCAACTGTTAACCTCACACTGCCAAGCCCGTCACTAAACCATGTCCCTAAGCACCACATCTACATATCTTTTAAATACCTCCAGGGATGGGGACTCAACCGCTTCCCTGGGCTGTTCCAATGCTTGACAACCCTTTTGGGGAAGAAATTGTTCCCAATTTCCAATCTAAACCACCCCTGGTACAACTTGAGGCCTTCTCCTCTTGTCCTATCGCTCGTTACTTGGGAGAAGAGACTGACCCCCACCTGGCTACCCCCTCCTTTCAGGTCGGTGTAGAGAGCGATCAGGTCTCCCCTCAGCCTCCTCTTCTCCAGACCAACCCCCCCCAGCTCCCTCAGCCGCTCCCCATCAGACTTGTGCTCCAGACCCTTCCCCACCTTCGTTGCCCGTCTCTGGACTCTCTCCAGCCCCTCAAGGTCTTTCTTGTGGTGCGGGGCCCAGAACTGAGCACAGCACTCGTGGTGTGGCCTCACCAGTGCCCAGTACAGGGGGACGATCCCTGCCCTGGTCCTGCTGGCCACACTTGTACAGGGCTAAGCTACACCAACAGAACTGACCTGGAACAGACAAAATGTATTCTCGAAACATAAGCATTTAAATACAACATATGTATTATTTTGTTCATCTTTTTATATAGATACTTCTGTCCAACCTGAAAAACTAATTAAACGAGTAAAGGCAGTAGTTTTGTTGCAAACATTCATGCCACGCACAGCAGACTCGGGGGGATGCTAGAGTGCACTCAAACGTATCTCAGATTTTGGTTAACGTCCATATGCATCAGACCCTTGGGGCAGTATTCACTTTCTTGGAGTAACTCCCAATGGCAGATGTCAGAGTGCTTTTCAAAGGTGCTTTTCAATTTGTGGATGACAAAACTGCAGAGTACTGACATGCGTTACCTATACTATCGTATGGCATAAAATGGTACAAGTCCAAGAAAAATCTAGATTTCCTAACTCACCATCCAGAATCTCATTACATGGGGATTGAGGGACTTTGAACAGAATTCAGATATGTATTGTACAAGACAGAAACAAGACAGAAAATCACTGACAATTCAATTTCTAAATAAACCATCTGAGGCAGGCAGCATTGAATCTGAATTTCCCCCAGTAACCATATTAAACAGGGTGAATGTCAGTCTTTCCATAAGCTCAAAAGACAGAGAAGGTAATTTTTCCAACCTTCCCAAACTGTAATGACGCTCCCCATCCCAGAGCCGCACCAGGACCCGGCTGCACGACGGCAGCAGCGAGCACTTTTCGGGGCCAAAGCTGGCAGGTGGCATTTTCGAGAGCAATGGTGCAAGACCTGCAGGTAGGAAGTGAAACCCTCGGTCTCATAAACAACTCTCAGTTAAGAATTGAAGCCCTCATGAATAGAATTGTGGTTTCATACCAGCTGCTAAAACACTAATTTGCTGCATTTAGAAGTCAACACCAATTCTATTCGTTAAGGAGTGTTTTGCTCGCATCTATTTTTGCTCAAGCGTATTAGAAAAGGGGTGGTGGGGTAAGTCTGTGTCATATACTCTGCCTCCAGCTAGTGAATGCCATGATAGAGTACATTTTTCAGCACAGATGAAAAATGAAGGTATGTAGTCTTTCAAAACAGCTGCTCCTGAGGACTCAAAAGGAAAATAATTTGGACAGCAACCCTCACATCATTCACTTGGAGCAATGGATTTACGTCCTCCAACCTGAATGAGATCCACAGAGCTTGCAAGTATGACTCCATCCCAAACTAAAATCTGAGGTGGGAGACGCATTTAAAATGTAAAAACAAATTACAGTACTATCACTAGTTTAAAATGTAAAAACAAATTACAGTACTACCACTAGGAAAAAAACAAAACCAAAAACAAACCACCAAAACAATCACTAGGGGAAAAAAACAAAACAAAACAAAAAAAAAAAAAAAACCCAAACAAACAAAAAACAAACCACCAAACCAAACAAACACTAATCATTACCCTTCAGGGAATCACTCAATTTTCAGTCTTTCTGCTTCAAGTCCAGAAAATTAAATTTCCCCTTTCTAATGGTGCTGCCTTTGAGTATAGCCCCGAAAATACATGAGCACAAGGCTTATGTGTCCATGGAGCAGGAAGAGGGTCTGCACCTGTCAATTTAACATCTCCGGTAATGGGAGGAAAAACCCATCATTGAACCCCACGACCCAGAGCACAAGCCCTTTGCTTGCTCTTACTGGTGAGCAATTGGTTGTCTCAACCTGCTCACTGATGCTGTTCATGCTCATTGGGGTCGGGCAAAACAGCTTTGCGTTGGGTACCAAATGTTTCTTTTCCACTTTAGAGATATATCCCCATCTATCTTTATTTACACTTTGAAGCCTTTAAACCCTTAAGATGAATTGCATCGTTCTATAAGTGGATGCTGTTCTCTGATTGTAGAAGTGGTCCTTCCCCTGTCTACATGTACTTCCATCTTGCTTTCAGTCCTGCAGGATTTTGACTCATCCCACTGCTTTTAACTTGGCTGAAGACAAATATATATTTAAACCACTGGTTAAAGTGTCTTTAATGGTAGTACAGTTCATAATAATAAAACCGTCCTTTCCATAAAACGTACTTTCATCCTTTTGAAAATTTAGTAAGCCTATTCATTATTTTCTGAAAGACTGAATTTCAAAATGTCACTGCCAACATTTAAGGCTCATAAAAACTGCAAGTCTATCTTATCTGTGAGAAACAAGAATCTATTTTAAGATGAAAATATTTATCAAGGGAGACAGTTGCCAGTTATGAATACAAACAGAAACAAAGCCACTTATAGCAAGTTGCTATTTTTTTCATCTTTCACGTACCAAGGGCATATTTCTCCCCAGCAGAGTGGTGCACAAAATAAGTGACACCTGGTGGTTATACGCTGTAATACGATAAGGCAACTCATTTCAGTGCTGTTAACCAACTCATTTTTTAATTTTGCTGCTTCTTAGTAAAGCTTTTTAGATGTTTTATTTATTTATTTTGACACAGATACTCCTGAGACTCCTAGGTATCACAATCCCTATGCACGGTGACAACTGCTGTTATCTAATTAAAGTGGGATTGTCATATTCACATCAGGAAAAACACGACTCCGATAAGGAACTAGCAAGGCATAGCGAAACAGCACTAAGATTTTGCTGGGCAACACCAGTGAGAATTGTAGAGAGCCAGGCCGTAAGGAAAGGCTGCAAGGAATTTTGCAGAGGAAATCCTTCAAGTACTCAAAGTAATTGATATCAACTCAGCTTTCTCTGAATAGTTTTTCATTAGATTTTAATTAAACAAAAAAGAAATAGCTGCAATTTCCATCCTGAGCTTAGCAGCATCCTTTTACAAACATGAAACAGCCTTTCCACTTTTCATACCTTATTGATCCTCAGCGATGGTCACACCTCATCCATCCAAGCCTTCTGCATCTAAACCCACACTCCAGACAGAAAGCAATTACAGCTCCCCTTCTAACTCCTACAGCCCAGAAATAAAGTTCCCTTTTAGAAAGCTATAAAACTCTCTTGGATAATTAATAAATATACTGTCAGTCAGCTGCAGTTAAACTTACAAAACTTCTAGCACTGCAATTTCAAGGCTTGTAACACCAATTTCTTCAGTAATAAGTATTTACGGAAAAAAAATTTGTAAGCATTATGTAACAGGAATGAGATGAAATATAAACAGACTCCAAATATTTATCAGCAGAGGAAGTTCAAAAATATCCCTGTAAAAATAAAGCGGATGGCAGGCTAAATACAGAGCCATTGAGCGTTCTTCGAAGGATGTGCTAGGAGGAACTTCATTTTCAGTTTGACATCGCTAAATCAAATTAATGCCTTCCTCCTATTCAATTGCTACATAAAAATCCTTGATACCAAAAGGACAAAGCTAAAAACATCCCTAAAACCACGCCTGAATGCTGCACTTGATGCAAAAGTCTGCCCAAACTCCTACCCACACAAAGCAGTAATGCAATACTTTAAATAAAGAGTTAGACTTTGGGGCTTCCCGTCACTTCTAAGGCGTAAATATCTTTAAGAGGAACGTCCACCTGCACGGTCAGCTTCCCTTAGCACTGAAATGGGCACCTGTCAGCAGTATCTCAATAAAAGTGGACCTCTGGGATAACACAAGTACTAATACATTATTTCAAAGAGAAATATTATTTCCTTTTCAGATACCCTCATCCCCACCAGACGTTACCTTCACCTTAAGACTTCCTGGCTGAGCTAAAGAACATGAACCCTCATCCCCACCAGACGTTACCTTCACTTTAAGACTTCCTGGCTGAACTAAAGAACATGCGCACAGAAAAGTACAGCTGAATGACTTCAGCTCCAGTCACTCAGCAAGAAGAAAACTTTTTAAGATCCCATTGCAATTTATTTTTTTTTTTAATCCTGGCATGCTAAAGTCATTGAAGACATTTCATTGACTTTAACGATGCCAGAGGTTCATCCCAAGAATTGCTGTTTGGAATGAACACAGTGTTTATATTATCTCATTTGGAGCCCTCAATTTTTTTGTTAAATGCAACTTAATGATATTTGCTACTTCAGAATTATTTGTTATCTTTAAAAACACACAAAGAAGGTTACTAAAATACTGCAATGTAAAAACTTCAGTAATTATGGCTGGGATATTCTTGTTTCAATAACAGGCAAGTATTTTTAATGCACAAATATACATCGTCATAAAGTTTCCGTTCATCTTCGAATACTGAAAAGCCTTAGAACCTAGGAACTGTGATAGTCCAACAAAAATCACTGTTGATATTTTATATGCTTAACTGTATTTTTGCAATACATTTTTAGTGCTTTTTTTTTCGTTTATTATCCAATGTACTAGTACAGAGAGATAAAAAACTGGAAAACTGGATAGATTACTACACCCACTTAATCGGTACCATTAAAAGGAAAAGCTATCAAAACTCAGCAGAAGCTTTTTATGCATTCCCCTGTGTTACACCAAAATGAGTTATTGCAACATTGTGACTCTGCTATCAAACAACAAGAATATTCAATTTTTAAAGCTGTACGCAGAAATAAGCAGTAGGTGATTTGAAGCCACCGAAGAAGGATATTTTACCCAAATTGTTACTGATATCTGTTGGTTTGGGGGTTTTTTTGGAAAAAAAAAAAA
>NW_009627271.1:4534-13276 GCF_000690535.1 Cariama cristata | reverse complement strand
GTCATCCCTGTGCTATGGGATTCCCATATCTGCCAGGCTCAGATAAAACGGCACACAAACTCCCTTCCTCTCTGGTTTTGAGCACAAATTCAGTCTGGGACCTGAGAAACTTTTCTCAACTAAGGTTTCATTGAAACTGGTGTGTTCCCATGGAAAGTTTCAGTTTCAATTGAATCAGCATTTTTTGATAAAAGAACCCCAAACTGATCAGAAAGCATTCCAGTCAGTTCCAGACAAATTTACTAATAGCTACCCCAAAAGAGACCCTCATGGCAGACTTCTGTTTCACCACCAAGATGTTTGGGAAAGACTCTGGGCTTTCAGGTTACACCCAGCAATCTTCCTTCTGATGTAGAAACATGGCATGAGAGGTTTTGGATTGATGATTTTAATATGTCTGTCTTTACTTGGTTAGGAGTGTTAGTGTTGGCCCACCTTAGTTCTGTTGAAAAACTTTTTCTGGATTTAAAAGCATATTTACTGCAGTCCCTAAATTCTCCAGCTGAACGGGGAAAGGAGGTTGAATCCTTAATAAAGACTTCCTTCCTCCCAGTGTTACTTATTCGTTGGATAAAGATAGGCTAAAATAAACATAAATTACTGGTAAAGAATAAAAAACTTTAGTGATTAAAACATCATTCTTCTGTCAATGTTCCACATAAATTCCTGGATTCTTAGGATATTATTTCTCAATTTCTCCAGTTCAGCCTAAATGATCTCAGATGGCAGACAAAGCCAGTATTTATGATGAATAAAGGTTGGAGATTTTTGGAAACAAAATATTCTGAAACGCATGGATGGTTCCTCTGATCTCCCCAACTTGTAGATCTGCAGTTCATCAGAGTCTTGGTCAGACAAGGTTTCTTCTGCCTGACCTCCTGTCATATTGCAATAGTTGCCTATGTTGTTCAGCCTTGTTCCTATGTCAAACATTTGTCTCAATGCTGTGCCCCCTTGAAAGGTTGTCACTTATTGTTTTTCTCAACTACTCCCAGGCAGAAGGAACATTCCTCTTTGGAAAAGGCTTGATAATTAGGGGTTGACCAAAGCTGACAGCTCACCTTACCTTCAGGGTTTTCCCAGTCCTTTCCCAAGGAGCACACAACATGGAGCTCATTCTTTAAACAAACATGAAGCACTTTTGGACATGGGTTTATGGCAAAATATTGATTAGTTTGTTACACGGCAGAGGCATCTGCTGTTCAGTCTGAAGTGGTAGGAAAGCTAAAAAGGAAGAGTTCAACTTGAGGCCACTTGAGCAGTTACTGGCAAAAACACCTCTTTTCTTGTTGAAGCTGCTTATGTGTTTAGTCCTTGGAAAAACAGATCACCTGAGAAAAAAAAACAAAAACAAAAACAAAAACAAAAAGCATGTGATCATCATTTGGCTTTTGAAAGACAATAAATGAGAAAAGACTATGCATTTCCTCTGGCGCATCTCCACATTCAGATCCCAAGGCACTGTGTGCTTCGTGCTCTCTGAGGTGGAGCTCCTTAAATTAGGGACCAGTTAGGGCAAAACATGCCATACATGGCAAAAAAGGAATGCTTTCTGACTGCTGATCATGCTAGAACCCAACCAGTGTCCAGAGACAGTCAGGCAAAGGGTTTGATACCAACAGAAGGAAAGGGCTTTCCTTCTACATGGTGCCTGTAATTAACTTGTGGGACTCATTGCCACAGGACGCCATGGAGGCCAACATTATGCATAAGATCATAAAGAATTATTTAAAATTGTGGAGGATTTCATTGGGATAACTTGGCACAGAGATCTGGCTGCAGTATCTGTGGCAGTAAACGCCTAAAATAATGATTAACAAAGGGAGAGAGTCTGCCAAGTGCCTTGCTTTAGACACCTGTATTTCTTACAGTCGTTCTTCAGACATCTGCTCCTCTGTCAGAAGCAGCATACTGAGATGCACTGACAGAGTTTAGCAGCTATTTATTGACCTGGGTGGCAAGGAAAGATTGGGGATTAAGGATATAATTCGTTATTTAATAGGACATGGAGGAGAGATTTTCAGCTGCTGTAAATCACTTTAGGTTTCTAGTTTTCCATGAGACTCTGGAGATTTACCCCTCCCAAGTATCTGGCCCTCTTTGTCTTTTCCAGACTGACAGGACATCAATTTCCAGCATGTCCTCAAGAAGTCCCTTTGCATTGTAAAGGAGCCTAGCAAAGCCCTTGAGACTTGCTGGAGGTTTCCTCATGTCTGTTCACCCTTCAGACCTTCATGAGACCCTTACTGCAGTATTATGCCACACAGGCCATGCAAAGGTCATGATGGAGATGTTCAGACACTTCAACACCATCCAAATAGAGAGGTCAATCAAGGAGCAAGCCAAGGAGCTTTTTTTCAGTGCCAAGCCATGCCTCTTCTTCTCTTCTCACCTGTTCTTGAGCCTTTTTCTCTCCCTTCAGAACTGCCTTCAGCAAGGAGGGGAGAAGTGCCCCAAGACCAGGTAGTAGCTAGTTTGGGAGGGTTTCAGTACAGCGTGGACTTAACGTAGCAATGAGCAATACACACCTCTTGGGATCCACCAACCACTTGGGCTTTGAGTGGCTGAGGAAAGGTATAAAAAAATACCATAACCCATATGCCATTGCCACCATCTCGTAACATTGTAAGGTTTCTTTCCCCGTAAGTCCCTAAATATGTTTTTCTAATATCCATAATGTGAACTGATCCCAGCTGTTCCAAAGACAGATGGTTGTATCACCGATCAGTATCAGGATACTGACGTAACACTCCAGAGCTTTGCCTTCCCCGCTTCCCACCCCTTGTGATACCGTATTTCAGAACAGTAATCATTAGCAATAATCAGTCAACAGCTCAGAGGTGGGAAATGATATGTAGAGCGGAGATCTGCTCCTGCTCTGAAGGATTTATGCCAGCTGACTTTCTGGTCTAAAGGGTAATAGTGTGGTTGGCAAGTTTTGGGGTCCCTGCTGGTTGAGACAGACTCAGCTGGGGAGGGTGGCAGCCCATGGACAACAGGTGATCTCAGCCCTTTCTCTGCTGGTTTAATTACCACAGACTCCCTGCAGAACTGACATCAGCTAGCAAGATATTTGGGATGAGAAGCTTGGGATTTTTTGTCCTCTGAGACCAAAATACCATGTTTCTGCTAAAGGCTGTGCCTTCCACCAAGCATCGGCAGGGCAGTGTGAAGAAGATGTTATGTGCAGCTGTAGCTGTTAGGGCTGTATTTTTGCATGCGATAATAAAATTTGCCTGTGTGCCAAGGTAAAACTGATCACCTGGTCCTCGTCATGTGCTAAAAGCAGAGACAGTCAATGGGCCTTAGCTGGAAGTGTTCCTTCCCAGCAATCTCCATGTGAGATTTCCTCCTTAATTTTATTAGCTGCAGCCTACCAATTCTTCTCACGGGGGATTTCTCAGGGGTCTGTCCTACAAAAGACAGCCAGAGGTCTGTCTGCATCAGTTTTCTGTCTCCCATCAGAGCCAGGATTTGCCTACAGAAGAGCATGCAAACAAGGCTAGACTGCAGCAAAACTTCCCCAAAATATCCCCATTTCGGTCAGAAGAGTTGTATTTCTCCCTAATAAACCTCATATTGTATTTTTTCTTCCATGAATTTGTCCAGGCATAGGAATCCTTTTGTGTATTCACAAGACTCTGTGGCCAGGAGACCCACACTGAGCTACACACTTGGTGAAAAAGCGACTGCAACCAGGATCACTTTAAATATGAACCAGTTCATACTAGTTCCAGAAGCACAGGCCTCCTAGCCCTTGATTTGGAAATGGTGTTCGTTATACCTATTTTCTGTGCTGCCAAAAGCCACCAAGCAAATCCCTTGTTCACACACACGTGCGTGTACACAGAGTGGCTCATTCATGCTCCAGCTCTCATTGTATGGAGCCCCAGAAAGGTCCTCAAACAGCAGGTTGCAATCCCTGGTTCTGGACAATATCTTCTACCCCTATCTGATGACCTCTGGATTTTCATGAATTTTTGCCAGCATCCGTCATGGATGCTGTGACTTGGGTAAGACTGAGGATGCTACAGCAAAGCTGAGGAAAAAACACCTTAAGAGAACTGTAATGAGCAGCATACTGGAAGATGGGAAACAGTGCATTAAAATGTTGCATTGCCACTTGTTTATTGGATTGAATAAATATGGGTCCTAAAATGGCAATGTCCACCCGCAAGCTAGTAGCTTTCCCAGCATGAGTCAGTGGGGTTCAGGGCATGGACCGCCTCACCTTAAAGCAGATGCAGGGAGCAGAGCTGTGTCTCTGCTGCACAGGGGTGGCCAGGCTCCAAGGTGGACCAAGGCTTGGTGCATGCCCAGCACTCATCATGCTCATTTTTACCTGGAGGCTGATGTCTAAGAAGGTCTTCTGGGTGTCTTGTCTGCCTGGAGATGATGCTGGGCATCACTCTGGGTACACGGGGAGGGCTAAGGCCCATCCACACTACCAGGTAATACCTGCTAGAGGATGCCCTAAAGCATCACAGCTATATGAGGCATAGTAGCAAACATCAACATCAAAAGCACACGCTGTACCTCATTTCACCTTTCCTTCTGCCTCCAGACTAGTGAATCCCACCTGGCCACATGCACCAGCCTGCAGACCCCAAATGCAGACAGCAATGCCACAAACTACTCCTGTCCCCCATACACTCTCATCACCCAGCAACCGGCCAAGGCTACTCCATGAGTTCAAGTGTAACAGAGACGTATTTCAGAGTTAAACATCCTGCAGCTCAGAAGGGGCTGCCAAAGGCCTGCCAAATAATTTCCTTCCTTCCTTTAAATTCTTCAGGCTTTTTACAGCTGGATACACCTCGAGGTCTTGCTAGTATTCATCAGTCTTCTCTCCCTTGTCCCCACTGGGTGGATGCATCTCTGATCCAGCTCAGGCTAGGGATACAAGTGTTTGGACCCCTGAAAACCTAGTGCCTGATACCAGGAATCACCATCTTGTGTCCCCAGTGCCATCTCTGATGTCCACTGCTGTGTGATTATGGAAGCTTTCACTCCCATTTTGATACCTCAAGACAGTATCACTATGACCCCGAGAGCACCTCCTTTCCAGGCACGCTTTGGAGGCCCCATCCATCTCTGAGACAGAAGAGGAGGGCACTCAGTCAAGCCTAGAGAGAGATCTTCGGTGTCCTGGCACTAAACATTGTTTTCAGCATCAACTTCCCTCCTTGCGCCAAAAGAAACCTCACCAGGAGGTTGCTCACTGCTTTCTAATGCCATCCAGTTTGTTCTTTGATGTATATAAAAAAGCATTTCACCTCTCTTTGGACTGGTGTCTCCTCTGTCTCCCTCTGCTCCCAACTTTTGATCCCTTCCCTGTCCCCAAACAGAACTGCAGAAAACTCTTTCTCCTGAGTCTTGCGCCCAGCAAAGGCCTCAGATTAGCCCCCAAAAGCTGGGGGCAATTTAATAATATACTTGTTTCATGCTTTTAACTAGCTTAGCCTTTTCTTCCTGACCTGCTTTTGCTGATGCCCCGATGCAGTTTTCTATCCTGCCTGGTAGCCCATGGGTCACCCTGCTGCCCAGACCATCTTCCCAAACCCAAATCCCTGCAGCAACCTCTGTTCTTCATCATCAAAAAGGAAAAACCCTTCGTAGCCATCACAACCAGCAGCAGAGGGTTTTGCCGGCTCTGCCCGTGACCCTGGGAATCTCCAAGCACATCTGTTCACCCTACAGCACCTTATCACCCCTCCGGGTCCAAGCACCGTTCCATGTTAGCCACCGGCATGGACGTGAGCTCCCTTGAGGGAAACGAGACCAAGGTGCCAAGGGATATTATTGCACTGACAGCTGGATTTACACTTTCTTCATCTAGCCAGACGTCACTTTTCACAGCTCATTGCTCTGCTTTCTGTCCAGCTCTGCTTCTCCCTCCCTCCTCTCCCTTTATGTATAGATAGTTTATTGCAAACACTCTGGCTTTTACGACCGGATTTTTCATGCTCTGGCTCACTTCCCCCATCAATTCTTTTGTCACTTTTACTGTCAGCTGCTCCTGGATAAAAATAACAAGAAGAGCCAGGTTTTGTGAGCTGGTCTCCGTGCTTAGGGGAACCTACAGAGAACAAGGGGAAAATTACATTGAATAACCAGGGTAGCTGTCAGGAGAAGCAGTTGCTAATAATAATATGCTGCATGAAGAACAGAGTGCATTGTAACTTACTATTTAATTGAAATGCTGTTCTGTTCTTCTTTGAGGTCCTTTTCTTCTGACCAAAGAGTGATCGAGTGTTCATTAGAGAGCTTCTCATCGTCCACCCCAGCCTGAGCTGGAAGCAAACAGATACTGCTGTAATTCCCTGGTGAGATCCTGTTCCCACCAGAGCTGTGCTCTGTCCTGCTCCCATCCAACCATGGGACCCACCAGCCCCTCTCCCAGGTAATCCATAGCAACTGATGTAAAAGGCATCATGCCATGAAGTTAAATCCAGAGGAAAACGCATCCATTCCCTGGAGAAGTTCATAGACCCAGGGCAGGAGGGTCTTGCCTCACGACTCCATACCAGCAAGGTTTCATTAGGAATGGGAAAACCTCCAGTGCCAGGAAAGGCAGGTGGTTCTCCTTGGCTCAGTCAATCCTTGTTGCATCCTGTGAGCTTTGCAGCAATCAGAATAATCCCTAATTACACACTTGGAGGAACTAATGCTGGTTTTCTACCACCACTGAATAACCAGAAAGGTACTCTTTTTTGCAGATGTTCATAAAACCCACAAGAACTCAGCCAAATAGAGTTGATTCTGCTTCTGCTCTTATCCCAAGCGCAATAGTCACTATTTCTATGTCAGCAACCTTAGCAGTGCAGGGAAACACTGCTGGGATCCCACTGGACTGTCATCTCTGATACTGGTAAACCATTGGCACAACCCTTGGCATCACCAGGGACAGCTAGCACTCTCCTAAATTATTCCCCAGCACAAAAATCAGGAGTTAGTGCTGGGCTTTTCCCGCCAGACAACTTGCATACAGTTACCTCTCTTTGGATGTAAGGAGTGGTTAGCAGTACAGATGCGCCTAGGTCATTCCCACTGAGCTCAAGGTAGCAGAAAATTCCCTGATGCTGGCAAATTTGCTGTTGTAGCCATAGGTGGCAAGTGCAGATGAGCTGACATTGCAGCTGCTGACCTTCTGGCCTGAGCATTACTCAAACTGTAGAGCTTTGTAGGACTATTCCTTATGGGACCAGAAATCAGTGTTACAGCCGGTGACTTTGCTAGCGTTCGTGTGTACTTACAATAAAACCTACTGTAACTCATCCTTCACAGCAGTTCCCACCTGCTGGGAACCAGCAGACCTTCTCTCTGCTGGCCTCTGTCTCCAAGAAAGCTTCATCTCCCTGCTTGTCCTCCTTGCTCAAAGCTGTTCTCCTGGCTTCCTACCCACAAACCAGGCCAACAGCCCGGCCCTGGTGTTAGGAGATCCAAGACACGTCCCAGCCTGAGCACTTCTGTGCCTCCACCATCTGCTCCTTTTGCTGTATGTATTCCCTAAAAGATCTTCCTTTTAACCTTTCCACAACGGACACTCCTTGGCTGGTTGTCAGACAGCAAAAAGAGGGCATAATCAGGTACATTTCTTCTCCACAGAACAAAGCTGTGGGCTGCTGGTTTAGCTCTTTCTCTTTCCTTTCCAAGGTAGGGTTGACTGTGCTTCACACAGCAGCTCACGAGGGTTAGTGGGGAATCACCTGAGCAATGCTTCCCAAGGTTTCAGCCACGTTGCACCATGTATGCTCAGCATAGTGCTCTGGAGGAGAGCAGTTCAGGAGTCAACACAGAATCATAGAATCATCGAACCATTATGGTTGGAAGAGACCTCAAAGTTCATCAAGTCCAACCTTCTACCCAATGCCACCGTGCCCACTAAACCCACTAAACCATGTCTCGAAGCGCCACATCTAAACGTTCTTTGAACCCCTAAACATCCTGCCAGACCACATCCTAAATGTTTTGAACATCCTGCCAGACCACCACCAAGCACGGGGCACCAGTCCCAAAGACATCCTGGCCTCCCTGGCATGGCAAAGAGGACAGCAGCATCCCATTAGCCATGCCGAGATCTCAGTGCCCACCCTGGTCATGGAGGCGTAGATTTCTACAAAAAGTTTTTCTTTCAATAGATTGCCATTTTCTCGTAGAATGAAAACCAATTCTAAAAAGACAACCCAGGCACCACTGCTCCAAGAAGAGAGAATGCAAAATACATTTCACTTTACTGCACGCATCCAAAAGTTAGGCATTAGATCTGAGTCCATTATTTAAGCTTTTTCTCTTGTTAGCATCTGAACAGACCATCCCATGCACACTGTAGCTGAGTCTTTTCAGATGTTAACTATTTCTGATAAAAGTACCTTCCTATAAAGATGGAAGATGCCATCTTAAAGACTCCTTCAAGTCTACCATATAACATGGGTTACAGTAAGTGAGGGCTGAATTTGTCATAGAAGTCAGTTCCTTGCAGGGAAAGAAAGACTTGATTTAGAAGCTAAAAATTGTCTTTTGAAAATGACACTGAAAAATAATTTCTCAGTGCTTTTTCACAAGCATGGAAGGGAAAGTTGTACATAAACACCTGGATAATGCAGCAGCTCGTCTCCAGGGATAGGACTTTCATTTATATTACAAACTAAACAAAGATGTTAAAGTTGCACAGGTTTTTTCATTTGCATTAATTAGACTGAGAGTATCACAGACAAAATGACACAATTGTGACTCTAATTG
>NW_009627271.1:0-4458 GCF_000690535.1 Cariama cristata | reverse complement strand
TTGACAGGAAAAAAAATTCCTGTCTAAATTGGATTCAAATTAGTATATGTATAATTTTTAGTTTCCTAGAAACTGGAAGCTTTCCAAACACGGTGCACAGCCAACAGATTTGGCGTTTTATCAGTTCCACAACCAGCAGCAGCAAAACAAAAATTGATACCAATTGCACTGCATTGTCGCAGGCAGCACCCATGTTCCCCTGCTCCTGGGGTTAATCACCATGTGAACTCACCCAGGGCTCGAAAACTGGCAGGTTCAAGAGTTCCTGGGCCATAATCCTGGCCAGGTTCCACTGAAGCCTAACCTTGGACTCAGTAAAATCACTTTAAAACCAAGTTTTTTCGAACAAAGAATTTTGTGTTTGCTGAACGAGTGTTTTCCCATGACCCTTTTACTTTAACAAAAAAAAAAAAAAGAAAATTAATAATTCCAGTTGCTACGGTAGGACTTTCAGATGCCTGTCCTTGATTTTACACGGACATCTGGGCAAACTCTCCTCCCAAGCAAGGGCCAAACATGTATAACATAACCACATAGCTAATAAAAGTAGTTTATGTCAGAGATAAAACTGCAGATCAACAATAACTTAAACCCAGATGAAGTCAAGGTGGAAAGCATATCAGCAATTTTCAGGTGAGCAACTTACAGGGTATAGGTGGCAAAATAAAGCATTACAAACACTGGAAATTCACTTTAAGGTTAAATTTTTAAAAGTCCAAGCACTTTAATGTAAAGAAATGCAAAGTTAGGATAGCCAAAAATATTAACTCTGCCCTGTAGCAAGTTCATGCAAAACCCCGCTTCTTTATGATAAGTGCTCTAATTCTATTTTTAAGTCATCAGATAGACTGAGCTGCCCAAGGTCACATTTGATACTTCCAAATTTTCTCTTTTGTGATGCAATTCAGGCAAAATTAACAAACGGACGTCAGGAGCTTTAAAAAAGTGGTTTTGCCGATGTACATGCAGGCAGTGGAATTTTCTTGCAATAACAGTCTTATTGCAGGAGTTGTTTAAATCTAGATGAGGCACTTGAGAATGAAGCAAAGAGACAATCTTGTTCTGCTCCTGCCGGGGCATGTGGACAGGATGACCTAACAAGTCTTTCCCATCTGCCATCCCTGTGGTTCTCTGAGAAATTAAATCCCAGGAGATCCAGGGCCTGATCCTGAGAGGTGAACCCAGCAGACTAGACTTCACCCTACTTAGGCTTGCTATAAATAAGTTTGTGTCGGGGCCAATTACTGGCATTTGCCTCTTTCTCAGTCCTTTCAGTCAGAACCTCTTGGCATTTAACGATGTGATTTTTCCAGCAATATAGGGATTGCTTTCACTTCTACGTTTTTCCCAGCTGTCTGACTCAGAAATGTGGGCTGACTTGGTTAAATCTAGGGTGCCAATGCTAGAGAGATGGGCAAAGATGTCAAAAAAAAATCCCACACCCTAATTTTGCAAATATTTGTGCAAAGGAAAAAATGAATCTGCCTCTCACATGTCTACCTTCTTGTTGAGTTTATAGTGAGTATGCCAATGGATGACTTTTCTGGCAGGAAAACTGGTGTAAAGAGCACACATTAAGTGAACGCTCAAAAACATTTCAGGAGGGTTAATTTTCATTGCGCAGCCCTCATCCTAAATGTCATTAATCTCATCAAAGATCAAAAACATTACTGTTTAATCTGTGTACCCTACAAAAAGTTAACCAGACATGAAACTGTCACTAACTGAGAAATATTTACTAAAACTACATGAAAAATAATATCCCATAATGTCTACAATCAAGAAAACCTTCATCCCCTAGGGGACAAATTAAAAACAGAAAAGGAGGCTACATTTCTGGCATGTGTTATTTAACTGAATTACGTTCTCAGCCTTCACTTCAGTTTTTTCATATGTGCCTTCCAATCTGGGAAAGCATTTGATAACAGTTTAGAGCTGTTCAAAATTTTTGGTGGGAAACTACTTATTTGTATGAAATCCACCATTTTCTGTCAAACTGGGAGTTTACACAAGAAGTTTCTATTTTTCATGTAATAATTTTAGCCAGCAAAAATGCCCTGGGGCAGACATTTCAGTCAATCTAATGGAAATTAGCAATTAAGTCCAGAGTGAGTTGCCGAGAATTTGAAAATTATTTGCACTCAGCTTTAAAACATGGAAAAACTAGGACTTTAAATATGCTAAAAGTTGCATGATGTTCACAGAAAACGGCTTTATTTCACGTGCACATCTGGAGGCAGAAGGTGACCTTCTAGCACATCAAAATATCTTCCCTACGTGCCAGCACTGCTAACGAGACCAGCAGGAGCGTTGATGCCAACCTGCTGTGTCCTGTGACTAGCAGCTAAAAGAATACACCATCACCAGCGTTAACCCTCGATGCCCTGGGTTCCTTCTCCTTCATGCCCCACTGGGTCAGACGCCATCGAGATATCAACTGTGGAAAAATCATGTTGAACAAAAAAGATGGCATCTGACAAAGACAAGAGTTTCCGAGTTATGCTCACCAGCATACATGCATATTATAATTTCTGCAGCAAAAGTAACTAGAGGATTTTTCCAGGTCTTTTCCAACCTGCATGGAGGTTTGAACCCTGGCCAGAACTCCCTACATCTATTCCATAAGAACGGATTCTGGTACAGAAGTGTTACCTTATGTCACTTTTTACAGTCCTCCATGAGTCAATAATGAACACCTCAATGCAGTCCAATTTCAGTCCAGAAAACTGCTCCTTGTCACCTGAGCGCAGGATATAAAAGAGCTTTTTGATGTACAGATGGGTGATTTTCTCATTCTGGTCCATTCACTGGTTTCCATTTGCCAAGTCCTGTCCACCTTCCACAGGGCCACCGTCCATGGTGGAGGTGATGGATGGACCCAGTGTGCAGTTGCCTGGAAAGGCCCCTGAGCAACAAGAGGATTGGAGGTGAAGATGTCCGAGTGGAATGAAGAAAATGTAGATCTGGTGCCCTGACAGATGATAAAGACCTGGGGACATTCCTGACTCTCTGTACCCTTTTTGATATGGATTGATTTGTGTCCATCTTGGACAGAACGACATCATGCATCTGAAGACAAGGCAACAAACAGAATGTCCTCCATACTCCGGCGTGGTTATATTCATCATTCCAACCCCTCCATCCAAGGCCTGTGTCTGGAAGGTGCTGAGCTCTTCCTGGTAGAAAAGCAAGGCATTTTCTTCCCACATCCACATGGTCTCAGCACTTCACAGCTGGACCATGTCCTGGATTTCCACCCAGCCTGGGTGGGCTTTGGGAGCTGGCAGCCCTTTCATTATAGAGATAATTTGTAATAATCAGATTAATAATCAATGATAATGAGAAATACATTTGTGGGAAAGGCTGCGGCCACACCGGGGAATGACTCTGTGTAAGGAAGAGACAGCTGCATTCTCCTTCTCAGGATTTTCCCCCCACTGAGCTGGAAGGCAGGCAGACCAGAAGATCACCAGGCAGGCACTGAGCTCAAGGATGACTGCACCTATCACCAGTGATGGAAATACAACACAGCAGAGAAGAAACAATCTAGGAGACTCCTGGAGTGTGGGGAAGAAACCTTCCTGACACAGCTGGTGAGGGAGTCAACTAGGGAAGACACCCGCTGGACCTGCTGTTTGTGTACAGAGAAGGACTTGTGGGTGATGTGTTGGTTAGAGGCCATCTTGGGCATAGCAATCATGAAATGATAGGGGTTTCATTTTTTGGAGAAGGAGGGGCGTCAGCAGAACTGCTACCTTGGACTTCCAGAGGGCAGACTTTGGCCTGTCCAGGAGCCTGGTTGACAGAGTCCCTTGGAAGGCAGTCCTGAAGGGGAAAGGAGTCCAAGAAGGCTGGACATTCTTCAAGAAGAAAATCTTAAGGGCTCAAGAGCAGGCTGTCCCCATGTGCCGAAAGATAAGCCAGTGGGGAAGACTGGCCTGGATGAATAGAGAGATTTGGCTGGAACTCAGGAAGAAAAGAAGAGTTTACGATCTTTGGAAGAAGGGGCAGGAACCTCAGGAAGACTACAAGGATGTCGTGAGGGTATGTAGGGAGAAAATCAGAAGGGTCAAAGCCCAGCTAGAAATTAACTTGGCTACTGCCATGAAAGACAATAAAAAACGTTTCTATAAATACATTAGCAACAAAAGGAGGGCTAAGGAGAATCTCCATGCGTTATTGGATGCAAGATGAAACATAGTGACAAAGGATGAGGAAAAGGCTGAGGTACCTAATTCCTTCTTTGCCTCAGTCTTTATTAGCAAGATCAGTTCTCCAGGGACCCCACCCCCTGAGCTGGAAGACAGGAATGGGGAGTGGAATAAAGCCCCCATAATCCAAGAGAAAATCGTTAGTGACCTGCTACACCGCTTGGACTCACACAAGTCTATGGGGCTGGATGGGATCCACCCAAGCGTACTGAGGGAGCTGACAGAAGTGCTTGCCACGCCACTTTCA
>NW_009627270.1:0-3443 GCF_000690535.1 Cariama cristata | reverse complement strand
ATATATATATATATATACCTGTTAAAAATTCTCCTCAAGTTCAGTGAAATACTCCAAATGCCTTGGCGTATCTCAACCAGCGAGGGCTGAGTCTCGAGGAGCGAAAGGTTTCGGCCCAGGCTCCGTTGTCTGCTTTCAGCAACATTCCTCCGAACTTCGCAACCTTGAGAGTTTGGCGAGCTCTGAGAGCCGTCCCGCTCCCAGGGAGATGCTGGTTGCAGCCCGCTGCAGTCCAGGAGAGCTCAAAGGGCCTCGCTCAGGACCGCTGTGTATGGGTTTGCAAGATGATTGACTTTAGTCATTAGTGAATTTCCATCCTGGCCACAATCTGAGTCGGCAATTACTGGAATTCTCAAAATTCCAGTGATGATGATACTGTGTTTTGCCTGAGCTACGATTTAGATAAGGGATGTTCCAAGGCTGTTTTGCTCGAGCTGCCAAGGTTGTTGGAAGGAAAAGCAGCCTCTTACATAAAGGGAAGAATGGTGTTTTGAATTGTGGAGAGCCAAATGGCAGCAGATAGCGCAGGCAGCCAGAGCACTGCCGGAGTGACTCTCGAAGGACGGAGCAGCTTGTAACGCTGCTGGGGCTGGTGCAGTTTTGATACAGGGAAGGTACCAGCCTCTGCTTTGGAGAAGTGCAGATGTAAGAAGAGGTGTTTACTGCAGGAAGAAAGGAGCAAGCATTGCAGCTCCTCTACCAAGAAATTACAGGAGGGCTCAAAATAGTCTGTGGTTGTACTCTTCTTTTTCCAGCCAATAAAGCCACCTGACTGAATATGTGAGAAGGGGTTAAAAAAAGTGCCTGGTCATCAATTTAGTTCAATTTTCCCAGATTTCTGAGTGGGCTTTAACTGTTATTAGCATGGCCTGTGCTGCTGTCAGAAGCTTACACTGAAGCATGGTACAATTTTACAGGTGATTGTAGTAAACTGTGTCAAATCCAGGTTTGGTGACAACAGTCTCAGCGAGCACACTATTTATCTAAACAAAAAATTCATTGTCACTATTAGACTCAGTCACATAGATCCGAAAGCTCTGTGTAAAATGGTGCCAGGCACTATCAGTCTGTCCTAATTAGGGGGTTGTAGTCTGACACTGCTGCTCAAGCGTTAAGTCCATCTCTTCTCCAAAGTGGGAAGGGAAAACAGAATGGAAAGCTAAAGCTCTAAAAGATCACGTTTCAGTTTTTAATGAGACGAATCAAAGCAGTTCTTGGTACCCAAGAGGGAATAGGTAAGATTTGGAGATCACCTAATTATCACTGAAAATAAGCAGGTAGTTCATAAAGGCTGTACTCGGTAGGGCTCGTTGGGTACGGCGGCAGCTGACGTGCAGCAGCAGCTCCTGCACTGCCGCTGTCTTGTGATGATATTCCTCTCCCAGTTCTTGTAGTTGGGCAGGAAAAGCAGGTAAAATTTCTTAGTGGTAACAGGGTCCTCCCTCAAATGTTACCTTTTGGCCAAAAATAGCTGCTAAATTTCCTTCAGCTGAAATTGTCTGCCTCCGTCTTGACAAAGCACTTCTGTTTCTCCAGCAAGCCGAATTCTGCTGGAAGATGGGAAGTCAGACTACGCTGACAGGCTAACACACAGTCCCAGCAACGGTTGTGTGCACGTCAAATTGTAGCTTTAAAAGCAAAAGCCTGAATTAGGACTTCGACCATGGAAATAAGGGAAGACTTTATTTGCTGACATGACTGCCATTAGTAAATGATGCTAAAAATGGCAGTCACAAGAGATCAGTAGGAAAATGACAGTCTATGAACAAAACAACTGCAGAGTAGTGCAAGGCTACTCAGGCTGTAACCCGACTGACTCACTGGCAATGGTGCGTTAGGTTTGGGAGCGGAAATAGGGATTTTCCTGCAAATTTCATAAACTGGCTATGACTCAGCCTTCAAAGAAGTGATCAGCATGTTAATCAAACAGCTGTTCTCCTTCAGTAAAGAACTGGTGCATACTATAAATCACTGTATTTCTTTTGGATTGTTTCTTCCCAAAAGTAGAAGAGCTCTGAGCCTGAACTAGTAGTGAAGTAGTAGTAAAGTAGTAAACCTTTATTTTCTGTGGTTCTTCTAGAAACACTTCTACTTACTGCTCCTTCTTTCACCGTCACTACTTTTTTATTCCAGCCCTTCAGCATCTTTTCTGTCCCTGTTGTTTGACCTGAACTTTCAAACCTGCTTTGAGGTTGCTTTCTAATGCTGAGAAGTGAAGGCATTTAGTGTACTTTTTGCTCTTTAAACTAGAATGCCTGGAACAATAGCTTCAAAGGAAAACTAGGTGGTAGTTCAGGCTCTAGAACCTTTTCTTTATTCTCTTTTTAAAAAGTGCCGTGGAATTTTGTGGAATAGCAGGCTTTTTGCTATCACCCAACTACAGACAAGTGTTCTCGGTCCTCTCTCAAAACCATGCAAGATCCTAAGGTGTACCTTTCCCCAAGGCATCTGCTTTGCTGCTCCATAATCCGAATAGCTGATTTCTGCGATTCTCCTCAAAAGAAATGTTATCATACCTTTCTGTGAATTAATCCTTCAAATCTGATATAGCTAAGCTGATGTACGCTTTAAAGCAGCAATCCTACAACTATTAGAACTCTAGCAAGTAGGTATGATTTGGTAGGGGTTTTTTTTGTGCTGGTTGATTATAGAAGACTGGATATTCTGTAGCTAAGATATTGAAATGGTCTTTGTGACAAGAGTGGCTGAATACCGCTCTAATGTTGCTATATCCATGTGCACTGCTTCCTGCAAGGCAAAGAAATAAGGAATGCTTGTAATTGAATAGGATATGGTGATCTAATTTTGTAGGCCTTTTCTATTTCAGCCTTTATTTTTAGGCTCATCTATCCCCCATCCAGCATATGAACAGGGGGAGCTTTTAAGTAGCGCTTCTCTGAACAGCTTGTTGCTACACATCACAAACTATAAAACTACTCGGGACCTCCTTGCCTTCCCTGCTTACTAGACCGAAACAGCCAAACCCCCCCTCAGTGAAGCCTGTGAGGGAACAGGGTAGAAGCACAGCCTTGGGGCGGTGGGTGTGAGATTGGGGGTGGGTATAAGATTGCCAGGTTTCAGAAACTCCACAGTCCTGCAGCAACAAATGACTTAGTTGGCTTTGAAAACTGCATGTGGGTCTGGTCAGAGGAGATGGGTGTTGCTAGGAGGAGCTGGGGTTAGGCTGTAACAGAGGAAACAGCAGAGTGAAGTGAAAGGTTTGCAGGGGAACCTTGTCGTAGCGCTAAGGAGCTGAACAAACTTCCCAGCCAAGTTACTTTAGCACTGGTAAACCCAAGCCCATGGGGTCTGTGCCGGAGCAGCGGGTCAGGGCCCGGTGGCATGGCTTGGCCTGGGCCCAGCAGCGCTCTCAGGCAGGTCCTGGACACGGTTCAGGAGCAGGCCGAGAAAATCGGTGCGGTCCCCGCACAGCCTTCCTTCCC
>NW_009627269.1:334-703 GCF_000690535.1 Cariama cristata | reverse complement strand
GGACCACCAAACACATTTTTTGGGATTCCCTGCCAGACTCGGTTGCCACATATTAAGAATACATTTGGTGGCAGAGCCTTTGGGGTACCGTTGTTCCAGAGGGGTATTGGATTCTTAGTTTCAGCCCTGTAGGCTCCCAGGCTTTGGCGGGTCGTGGTATTTGTGCCACAATAGGAATTTTGATTTTGATAATCATAATATGATGCCTCAGAGGAAACGTTTGTCCATCCTATCCAGTTTAACCTTTTAAATTCGTTTACACCTTTGAGCCCAGGTCCACCAAAAAAGATACAGGTTTGGGTCCAATTCTGTGTAGCATTACCAATTCTCATAGACCCTAATAGATTCAATTCTTGAGGGTCCCAGGGA
>NW_009627269.1:0-242 GCF_000690535.1 Cariama cristata | reverse complement strand
CCAGGTACGCCCAACAGACATTTTTTAAATGGCTCAGTAGCTGAAGCAAGCGACAGACAAAAGGCATGTTGCCCAGTATTTTTAGCCCAGGTAACCCACATGTTTTCTCTGGGTTCAATCTTGTGGAGGGTTGTTACCGTTGAGAACAGTGTTCTGAGTATCAAGAGTCAGAGTATTTTTACTGTCAGACGATGTCTGTCGAGTCAGAATGGATTTCACGAATCGACTGGGCACCCATACGG
>NW_009627268.1:0-82663 GCF_000690535.1 Cariama cristata | reverse complement strand
TCCAACTTGAGATATTCTATGATTCTACTTCTGGAATTTGATCAGGCAGTTGTCATCCAAGAAGTCTAGATTAGAAGGATTTAAACAATATAAATACAGAAAATTTGTTTAATGAAGAAATGTATATTTATCAGCATGTGTGTGCAGTCAGTCGCTCAAAACCTTCAGTTGCTTGCTGTTTTCAACTTCTGTAGAATGAAAGACAAATGAGCCCCCAAATACAGACAAATATGCAGGAGGTAGAGGCAGAATTTAGAATAATACCTATAACTGCTAGATGGAAATAACACTTGTAGCTTCTTTGTGCCATTTACATCGCATTTCAAGTCCCTGAAATCGTCCATCAGTTCTGGTGGGCAGCAAGCATGCCTTACGAATACCTGTACAGAGACCATTTTGTAGGCCTTGGGACAATAGCACACCATATTTGTCACAATATACAAGAAAGCCAGCACAAAACATGTTAGTAGAGGCATGTTAGTCGTGTAAGTCACATAGGCATAGCTGAAAGGCTAGTTAGCTTGAGTGAATGAAGTCCTTTGCTGCTCTTCCAGTCAATTCTGGACAGAAAACACAATTTATCTCCATGCAAAATGATGATAGTAGGTACAGAAAGAGTCTGAAATGGCAAAATCAACATTCCTTAAAAACACGAGAAAATAGATGAAAGTGTAATTAGGTTAGATAACTAGGAATCTCATCAGCTTCTAAAACACAGAACCTCTAGTGTTAACTAGTTGGCTGTTCCTGGAGGGCTTGAGTCTAAAAGATGTCAAATAGTCTAATATCGTTTTGATACAGACTGTTTTCCCCTCAAAAAATGTTAAATTTTTGCCAGCATGTGACTCTCGTATTCTGACCTGTTTAACATTCTTCAGAGACTTTCAAGCATGCCCCTCTGTAGTGGTTTGTGAGATGATCCCTTATTTTCTTGTCTCCAACTACAATTACAAATTTGAAAGGAATCATATAGCAAACTATATCTAGAAACTGAATAAAAAGAAAGTATCTTAGATTCTGTTTTCAGAGTTAATATGAGAGACTATTATGCTCCACCAACTGTCCTCTAATAGGCAGGAAAAACCACAGTTTTTATTGCATAAATGTATTCATATGGATAAAACAAATAATATCTCAGACACATAATCTGGTTGGTTATTCTTTAGTACTTCTCATCACCGCCTAAGGATTAAACTCTGTCAGAGTAAAATTACAAGCAGGATTTTTTCCTTTTACTCTTGAACATGGAGACCTAAAAGAAGTCAGAATGAACTTCAGAGTGTGAAATTGTAAAAAGCAATGATAAGGCCATAAATCTTTGTTTCGATCTAAGTCATATATAGACCTTTTTTCACATCATTTTTTCTACACAGGTTGAGTTAAACCTTACTGAAGAAAGAGGAATGCAAAACAAAATGGAAAATACAGTAAAGTAGGGTCTTTGCTGGCCTTGCGTCAGAGACATGCTCTTCTTTTAATGTGTTAGCAATTGCTGTTGTTCCCACAGACTGGAACACTCATGGGGTAAACAAGATATGGAGCAGTGGAATTGATTTTTAAAAAAGGTAACAAGAGCCTTTTGCTTGGTAGATGGATTTTTTTTTAATCAGGCCTATGCTGTCTGTGGCCAAGGGTGGTCACCATCTGACAGCTTTATAGATGAACGTCAGTGAACAGGCTGGTGATCTGACCATGCCACAAATTTAGTGTGATGCATCTGTCATTCACTGGCTTCCTATATGCGGATTACAGCTAAGACTCTGTGCCTAAATTGGGATTGGAAATGAAATGCTTTCTCACATTAGTTGCAACTCTCCTTCAGGTTGACAGACAAAAATACGAGGAAAACAGTTTGGTCTTGGTTTAACTGAATAAATCCAAGTTGATGGAAGGATGTTTTTTAATAGCCCTCCGTGTGGTACGAAGAAAAGTGAATTGTTCTCTGGTAGCAGATGAAACAACTCTGTGCAACAGTGGTCTGGTGCTGGTTTTGCTTTCCATTAAGGACATGACTGAGGCATAAACAGTGTTCATCTCGGTAGAGGTGTACTCTACATTGGAACAAAATAATCCCATCTGTCTACATTTTACAAACCATTTCTCCCATCTATTCCAAAAGAATTTTATATTTGTATTTTCTAAATGTCCAAATTTTTATTACACTCCTTATGGACAACCTGGCAAATTGAAGGTTGCATAAAATCCACATAACAACAGCTAGGTGAAAAACTCAAAACATAATTTTATTTTTTTTTAAATAAATTTTTTGACTAGCTTTGTTATTTACTGAGGAACAAACCACTACCAGGTTACACTCCTCTTTTATTTGATCCTCTGATAAAATGAATTTGGGGAGAAAATACTGTTCACAGGTTAGATTAAGTCAGATGAAGTTGCTACGCTACTGCAGTATCTATGTCTTCCATTAGAACCCACTCCTGCTGCCTGGGAACAAGCGGGTGAGAAGACACAAATTACAGCAGAGATTACAAACTATTTCCAGTCTAGTCTTGGAAGAATTTCTCTGTTTCTTTCCTTGATGGACAGTCCAGCCCTTGTGAGTGCTGTAGATGCATGCAGAAGGCACCCATTTAAAAATGGTGTCAGTTCGGCAGTTTCGTAAAAACCTATCATTTGAGAACTGGTACAATGTCTGAGAAGTAGGCGTAATTCTTTTTGTTTAAGACAAACATTATAACGTGGGTAACTATAGGGACTAGTCTTACCATAAGATCATGGAAAGCTACAGAGCAAATACTGAAGGGAAACTAAGAACATTAAATAAAAATGGAATAAAATGCACCACTGATTTACTAAAGCTAGCTCATTTCAAACTATTTCCATTACTCTTTTTGGTTAAGACCTCTGGGTTTGATCATTGCAATCTTGTAATAACCTTGCAAAGTGTGCATTCACCACCGTTCACCCCCCAAAAAACCACACCAGACTTCTGTGTTATAAGGAAGAGACATTCGTATTCATTTCCCATTCAGATAAATCTTCCCACCTCCTCTTACATTTCATATATTGTCGTCCTGTTTCCCCCACACTCTTCTTTTAAATCTGGCTGTGCAGAATTTCATCCAGATTTAAAACACCATTTTCTCTGGTAACAGAGGTAGCAATGATTGGTAAACGTTGAATTATAGAGAGTTCTTCTCTAGCTTTTAAAATAATTAAAGAAAAAGCTGCTTATACAGTGAAGTGGTGAATACAATATATGTTAAATAGATCATCTGAATAGTGGAGGCAATGCATTGCCAGTCAAAAGAAATAATATTCCAAGTAAATATGCGAATTTCTTATCTAAAATAGTGAGGAACATGGAATAACTGCCTGGGTAATTTACAAGAATCTGCTCCCATGTGTATCTTTAGCCTAAAAGAAAGAAACCATGGTGGTTTTTTTCAAGTTCTGTATAAACTCACTTAAAGCCTGTGGTGGCTGACAGCAAACCAAACTAGTTTAAACAAATCTTTTTGTATCAATAACTAATTACATCCTTGTTCTGCCTCAGTAACACAGATTGATAGTTCCATTATAGTGTTTAATTAGAATTGTTTTTAATTTATCCTTAAGAAACGGTCTAATTGGTGAAGGAACAGATGTTATAGGTCACGTGGCACCAGGATGACTGCGCGGGTGCGAAATGGCCAACTGGGCTGTGAATGCCTCCCGGAATCCCTTTCAAAGAGAGAGGGGGGAAGGCTGCAGGGCATCTGGTTTCGTCTGGGGCTTTAGCAATTTTGCAGATGTTACCTGCAAAAAAAATCTGTGAAGCGCAGTCTCCTGCTGGGATGAACTCTAAATGGCTCCTAGGCAGAAAAAGGCTCAAACAGCAGAGCTGATAGCACCTCTCTGTATCAACATCATGGTTTGTGTCTCAACTACAGTCTTGGGCTGCTGACAAAAAGCAAACATACTGGCTGGGAGGAAAAGCCAATAACTACATTTTTCGCTATTATTTCTCTGACAGCTGGTAAATACAACAGATTCAGGACAGCGCAGGCAAACAGTGCTCTATTTAGGCCTCTATGCAGTGTTGCTTTCTGTCCTAAGCATGTGACAGACGAAGAATTATACCTACTTTTTTTTTTTTTTTTTATTAATGCTCTATTAACGCTGACTCATGAGACATGGCACTATGTATTTGACAGAACTCATGGCTTGCAAGTATGATTTCAGGGGGATGAAGTGACATTTATGTTTGGAACAGCCTTTACACCAAAGCCCTAACCCTTTGAATGCTGAGATTGAATGCTGAATTGCTCAACAGAGTCTTGAACCTGTCTCTAAATTGAACTAAACAGAAATGAGAGCTTTACGGGTTTTAATTTCAAATCAGGTAGACCTAGAATTTCAAAGCAACATAAAAATCCTCCAAGTTGTGTTCCCACAGAGGAAACAACTATGGAGAGGTTTAGCACATAGGAAAAACAGTGATTTGTCACTGATAGTTTCTATTTATTCTATAGTTATTTTTATTAAAAGCAAAATGTAATTCGGAAAGTATTAGTTGATAATGATAAGAGAAGCAGTATAAAATGAAAAGTTCAAAAGCCAGGACAGTTCTGAGTCAAATATCCCAGTAGTGAAAGCTCAGATTTATATTGTCACTGCCATCCCAAAAGGTACCAGTGGCTCACTATAAAGTAAATAATGTATGTCGGGGTCTGAACTAACTACTGAGCAAACACTGGTGAAAAGCAGCTACCACAAGGTGCAGAGCAGCAGCTATTGAGCAGCGTCTGTAAATCAACTGCTCTGAAAAGGAGAAAAAAGCAGAATTCTGAATGCAGCAGAAACATTGGGAGAGTTTATCTCAATTAGTGTAATTACTCTGGTGATTGCATTACACCATGACCCCAAAGGCAGAAGAGGTACGTCTCATTCAAAAAGATGCCAGGCCGCTATTAGTTAGAATGGGTGTTTGATCTAATATACGGTGCTTTTTTGTGTACATACATTAGATGTTATTCCACCAACCTCCTGGCTGTTGAATTTGGTGGTGGCAGTGGTAGACTAAATGTCCCTGAGAGCCGTTCATTGCTGCCTAAGACCTCACTGGCCAGAGACGCTCTCTCAAGTGGCGTAAGCAAGTCTCTCCCAGGACCCTAATCCTGACTGGGAAGCATGCTCTCCATGTCAGGTTTTTGCCAAAAGGTGAGCGGATTTGCCAGGATCCTCCCCCTGTCCCGAGGACTGTGTGAGGGGTTTTCACTCCTCACAGATGGGTAAATTGTCCCTGAACTTAATCTGCAAATGCAGTTGTATCATAAATGATCCTTCATAAATTGGAATGACTTATTAATATCCCTCTATGAACTATTCATATATTAATAATATTTCCATATTTAACTGAAGCATGACATTCAACAGCAAGAAACGAAGCAGAAATCAAACACAGAGGCTGGTATCTCTGGCACCTATCTTACAAACACTTATGAGACTATCCATTTGCTGTATACATGCAATTAGATGATATTTTCAGAACTGAGGCTTTAATCTCCCACTGAACTCACTGAAAGCTTAGCCTAATTAAGACCCAAACAATATCTGAAGTAGTACTTCAGTATTTAGTCCAATTATCTGCATCAAACAGAAAAGCCCTGTAATTTTTTTCTCATTCTACATGTTCTAATGAAGCTGGACTTAAAATTGTCATTTTCAACTAGGAAATGCGAAGTTTACCCGTAAGGACAATTATTTTTTAGAAGTATTTGAATGTATTTTGAGATTACTGAAAGTAAATGTATTTGACTTCTACTAAGCAGTATATGCCACCTGAGAGAGAGTTCATAAAATAAAGTTTGCTGAGGAGGACAGAACAATGGACATCCTTGCCTTAATGCACATAAACCTTCCACCTCATTACCTGCGCTTGACTCTCACTTGCAGTATATAATGACGTGTATGCTTCCTCATTAAAAAGTGATACACTTCAGGTTTTTCAGATGTTTAACTCGATCTCTGTTTAGCATGACCATAATACCACAATCTTCTAGTAGCAGGGGACGTGTAACTGTCATTTAATAACTCCAGATTTACGGAGGCTGCCCATGGTACAAGAAGTGGAAATAGTAGATGAATGGGTTTTTTCCAAGAAAGAAAGAAGACTAGATGAGTGGGTCATGCAGTCCACCATAGGAGCTAAGCAGCTACACTATAATCAAGGACTTTATTGATGAACAAAGAGTGCTGCTGGAATTTTCTACATTTTTTGCTAGCCCGTGTAAGCCAATTGTACTAGAGAACCAGGGAAGATTTGAGTGTTGACCAATTTGATAGATTTGACAGGCATAGGAAACAACACGGGATGGTAGCAACTCAGCCTGAAAAAGCTATTTCTTGACATCTTTCACTCAGAAAAATTTATATCATCTCAGTAAAGTGTAGTACCGATACTGCCAAAATGATTAATGCAAGTACAGAGAGGCCTGTGTACTGTCCATTGTAGTATTTATCCATGAAGAGGTGAGTGCCTTAGCTGAAGGAATGCATCTCTGGCTGGCACGCTGATGAACAGAGAAAAATGAAATTAAAATGCTGTTTTGCCACACAAAGAATTGTCACAATTAACTAGCAAATCATTTGACTGAAGTACTGTGCTTTCAGTTTTGATCTCAAATGCTCATACATTACTTTCTTTCATTTGGCAACTAAAAGTAGTCCTGACAGCTGATGATGTTCTTTGTCTAGATTATTTACATCAAATAACGCATAGAAGTCATTCCTGTCAAAGTTTGTATCTCTGCAACGTAGGGAGGGTCCTGACTACTTACAATTTTGTCTGTTTTTGTCTCTGAATTCTACAGTAAACCTCGTATGTCCTGTCCTTTTTCTGCAACTGACTTCATTGCAGAGCAAAGCATTTCAAGCATTTATGCCTCCACATTACAAAAATAAGACGATAATGAATATTCCTGTCATTTTAACTGTCACTTAGCATCATGTAATTATTTCTAGATCAGTAATGTCGTGGCAAGCTTATCTACAGGTAGCATCGGTGGAACTTGTGATCTTGTACAACAATGAGACCTAATAAGGGTCTGTAGGTAACATTAAGCTTTTTGTAAAATATCCTTATTTGTAAAATATTTCATTTTTGTCACTCAGTTTTACAGACCCAAGAAGGAGTCAGAGCTTAAAAAATCCTCAAGATATGGGGGCAAATATTCCAATGATTTTCCTCCTTCCCTGCCTTCTCCCTCTACTGTGCCCTCCCAATCAAATACAAAATGAATTGGCCCTTTTAACACAAACTTAAATTCTGGAGAAATGTTTTCATTTCAGTTGTGTTATAAACATAATTAATAAAGTTGGCTACATTTTATTGACTGCCAGATAAGACATTCTTCATTTCAGAGATAACAAAATTAGATAATAACATTTCAGAAAGGATTTGGGCATCACCTTTCTACATGATTTATGACACATCTATCACAGTACAACCCTTCCATGAGGGCCTGATTGGGTGATATTTTCTTTAGACTGTGGATTAACAGCTCACCTGTGTTATAGAGAGGAGGAAGTATAAACAGTAAATATATTTGTTTCATTAATATAAGAGCAGGGGCACAGAAATCTCTTTTTATGCAGCACAAATAGAAGTGGCTGCGAGTCTTGTTATCTCTAGTAAAATATTCCCTTCTAGGGGGTTTCAGTCACCTCTCAAATAGCTCCTAAACTACTCCTGGTAACTGTCTATTTTGCTGTGGCAATGGGCTGTATCTCTAATTCTTTCTCTGATCATTAGACGATGTTTTTTCCCCCCGCTCTCATACACCTTTGCATGCAATAGGAGCAATACATTTCTCCTTCTGGCTGTGCTAAGGAAGACTGTGATGGTGCAATGAAGAAAACTGTCTGTTAAGCTGGTTTGTGCTTGGATGACTACCCTTTTCCAGCTGTTTAGCTTCAACAGCAGCTTGAGATGTACAGAATATGGTTTGCGTGCATGTTTGGGGGTGGGGGAGTGTATATCTTAGCGGTAATTAGTTTCCCAGAAACAATGCTTCCTGCTTCATCTGCAGAGCACCAGGCAGGTAGATTACGGTTTAGTGAATTACACCCAAGGGCTGTCTCTAACCTTCAAATGTGCTACCATATTATTTCATTTTCAGACAGTTTAATACAGTTCCTGATCGTTAATATGATTTTAATATCTGACAGTGCAAAAGGGTAATAATGTTGTGAGGCTAAGAAAGTAGAAAAGAATAAAACAGCCGTCACCATCGGTGATTCACTGCTGGCATGTCATCTCTAGAAAATACATTTTACTGCCCCGGTATGTCTGCACAGCTCAGGGAAAGAATCAGTCATTCAGCTCTCAGACCTGTAAAAATGATTTTAATTCCATTTCTATTTGTTCCCACTCTTACCTCTTCCCCAAGCGCTGTGCCAGATACCATCTGTGACCAGCAGGTCCCACTCAACCTCACATTTGCAGACACCTCTCACCAGCTGCAAGCTTTCCTCCGGAGCGTGACTGAGAGCTATCGCATGTGCCCGGGGTGATGGGGGCGGAGGGGCAGGGACTGATACAAACCAACTCCATGCTTTGCTCAGGAGGTTCAAAAACGTGACTCAACACTGTCTTGCTGGGGATATTTCTTGGCTGCTTTGTAATTCTCTTTCAAATTTGCCCTGTGTTTCCTTTTTCATTTTAGATTTTTACCGAGATTTAAATACGTACTTGTGGGTCTTAAGTGGTTGCACTGGTTTCCAGAGATGGGGATCTCTGCCTTCTGTTCTCCCAGGTCCTGTCTGATTTACATGTAGTGGACATTGGTACAGGGGTCCTGTGGCTAGCAGCAATCAACACCTAATGCTATACAACCATGTCACCATGGCATTGCACCTTCGCAAATAAAATTCAGCTGGTAGGCAGAACTGGTTGGCCTACATGCAATGCCACATTAATGCAGCCAAGCTGCTTTCAGGATTGAAGATAACGTTTGTATGGGACTGTAATATTTAGTTCACCTACGAGTTAGCTCAGGAAACTCTGCCTTGCACAATATAGGCTCAACATCAGACTTACAAGCTCTCCAAGGGAAAATCTGCCTTCTCTCTTGTGTTGTAATTGCCAAAGAGTACAAGGCATGGCAAAGACTCCAGTGAGTGACCTCTTCCACGACCAACACTGACCATTCCTTCTCATCATTTTCTGTCTTTGAACCAGTTAATTAACTGTGTGATGACCTTTGCTTTTACCTATGGCTGGTTAATTTAAGAACCCATGACAAAGGAACTTGTTCAATTACTTTTGAGAAACCACTATACACCAAAAAAAAAAAGCATACCAAATAATTCTTCCATGCCCGCAGCCAACGACTCCTTCAGAGAATTCAAACAGGTCTGTAAAGGTCTGACTTTATTTGGCGTGTTTTTTGAAAGGCAATGTACCATATTTAATTAGAGGCTAGTTATATGCTTAAAATAGTTTCTATCAGTTTGCTTGGTAGAATGATCTGGCTTATTGGTCTTCCCTGAAAGCCTTTAAACTCAATGTAGCTAAGAAATCCGTGATTTTAATTGTGGTAGGAAGGCCTTCTGAGAAGAGGATCTCCATGAATGTCTGCTGTGTAGCAGCAACTCGCAGCCCTGTAAGAAGTCCAACATGCAGCCCTATAAGAAGCACCCTCTGCCTTCTGACACATTCTGCCTCAGTCTCAACTGTCATGGCACTAGCCAATATACAAAATCACTTTCCTACAGACCTGGATCCTCCATCCAGCTTGTATAGTTAGACCTACAAACTCTGGCTCACTTCATTGCCTCAGTCATTTCACCTCACACTGCTTTCCTGCTAATAAATTAGATCATCAGTACAAGCAAGAGGATTATGAAGATAATTAACAAATGAGGTTGTTGAAGGATTCATTGCTCTGGCCTGATCCTTCACTAGTTTACCTGAGAAAAAGCATCATCTAGCTCACATTTGCCAGTAATTAGCTTTGTCTTTATTGCATTGTAAATACTGCTTTAATTACTGCACTATTTAGCTCAGGAGATGAGATTCAATTGCAGTAACTTAAATGGGATTCCTGTGCTACTGATTTTTTTCTTCCCTTAATTCATTTTATTCTTAACTCCTTTTAAGACAAACAGACAACAAAGATTGGCAAAGACATCTGGATGTGTGTTCATTATTAAAACCTTAAATAGGACTTCTCTGAAGGGGGCTGAACTCAGTTGTTAGACAAAAAATACACTCCTTCAGGGGACAGCCATAAGGGACCTGTGCTGGGATACAGCCATTTTCTATTATTCCACTAGCATAAAGAGAGAAGCACTCAGCCACAGAACACTAGCGGAAAACCTCCTTGGCTTACAGCATCTCCTACTGCTGTATATGCTTTGTCCCACCCCTTGTGTCTCTATCCATCCAAACTCAATGACAAGATGCCTAGCAGACGTCACCAACATGAAATTCAGATGAGTTTTTGCTGTTTTGCCCGTAGATAAGGTTAAGCAAAGGAAGATAGCGCAGGAGAGAAGTGCTGATATTCCTCACTCCTAACTCAGACTTTTGTTGGCACAGAATTCACATGGGAGCCTAACTCAGTAGAGCAATACAAAGTGTCAGGGTATCTTGTCTCCTGACATTGGGGAATATAAACTCCCCAACAGTTCCAACTCTGTGTATCATATGGGAGCCAGTGACAGGCATGATCTGCCCTAATTAATTTGTTCCTGCGTCTGATTAAGCTTACCAAAAGCTGCCTGTTTGTCTAAAAGGGAACGATTGCATGCCCACCATAAGAACTGTTAGGGGCTGAGATTATTCTGGTGGTAGAGTAAATGCTGCTTTCTCCTGCCCCTCTATGCAAGGGATTATAATAATTTTAAGAGTGCAAGGAAGCATTTCTACTTATCTGGTGCTCAAAGAGAGACAGATAAAAACACTCCTCTTTTTCTGACTTTGTCAACAGATGATAGCTATACAGTTTTGGCTGGCCTAGGAGACACTTCCTTCCTATCAAAGATATCTGTTAGGTTCTGATTATCTTCAAGAAGAAATGTGTGGAACCTCCTTACTTCAGTTGTTTAAAACTGGACTAGGCAAAGCCCTGAATTTGCCATCCTGGAGGACACCAGAAGGAAAAGTCCTTCGGCTCCTACTGGAGTTCATATTGTTGAGTCACGAGGGACCAGATGTGTTTAGTGTTTATAGTGGTCCAAAAGTATTAATCAGTAAATTTTCTCTAGAGCCTCAAAACAACAGTGAGTCAGAGACATGTGAAGAAGTAATTGCAATTGGATTGGAATTGTAGCCAGCTTTTGTATAACACATTAAATAGTTAGTTACATCGATTATTTTCCTAAATGAAGGCCTGCTTTTTTCAGATATTTGTCTTAGACACAGCACGGCATGCTAACTCTTTTCTCTTAAAAGACCAAAGTTTACAAATTAAGTAGGAACTTGAAAACATTAGGAAGATTGAGACAACAATTTCTAGTTGCATTTCTGTAGTATGTCAACCCTGCCCATGAAATTAGGCAGGCTACTTGATACTTTTCCTTAAAAAGGAAAGAGAAGGATGTTACCAAACCGTGAAAATTAAATTCCATTAACTAATTGCATTCTGCCCACTACCTTCCCCTGCAGATGATAGTATGCCTTCACTTCTAGTCCGAAACTGCTGTCACTTTTGTTCTTTACACAACAATCCGAAGGAACCACTCTAGTCAGTACCAAGTCTATTTTACTAAAACCAGGTGTGAATGAGACCTGAAAAGCACTCTTTTCACTTAATTGCTTCTGATGGCTCTTATACTAAGGAGCACGCTAAGCACCACTGAAGGGTCCCCAGAATCCTCACTGTTGAGAGAGGATACCCCTGTATTCCCACATACTCCACTACAAAGCATTTGTGGAGTTCTTTTCTGGGGGTGGCTATGCTTCAGCTATGACAGAAGCGGCCTTCATTTACAGCAAATCCATTTAATTATTTTGAGAACTTCAGATCAAAGCCACTATAGAAAACCGTGGTCCTATCATGAAAGATAAATGAGCCTTCTTATAAAGCAGGCCTGCCAGATTGAATATATTTGATTAAATGCTTCACACAGGATACTGTGCCATAGTTTGGGTAGGAAACATCTATAATTTAATCCTCCCAACCTTCAATTAGAGGCTTTGTGCCACATACTCTATATTATCCCCATGCCCCCAGTCCTCTTCCATCAAATGCATTTACTGTCCCAGCAACAGAAGGCTGGAGGTGGATAAAAAATGTGCCTGCACAGCTAGGAGTGCTCCGATGCCATTGTAATGCGGGCATAAAATCAAGGAACATATGTAGAGGCAGCTGCTCGCAGTTGTGAAGGCATGTAAAAAATATGGGACTGTTGAAAAACTTTGATAGATTTTATAACTGGGGATCTATGTACTTTTATTGTATGCTACACGAACCCACAAAAAGTGATGCTTTCCTTTAGTACATTTGTTCATTGTTCGTTTACAGCAGAGTAATTCCATTATGCAACAAACTGGAAGGTTTATGCCTAGTCTCTTCACCATGAGTTGTAAGTTCGTTGCACTAAATCTGTCTGACAGAGAAACCAGACAGCGACAAGGACTGGGGTCATTGCACGGGAAGCTAAAAGGAGCTCTTTCTTCTGGTGAATCTCTGACCATATTTCAGTTCCCTGCGCATAGCTGCTTAAAGGACCTAGGGAAAACTTTTTTTTGGTGTCTGGAGTTGGGATCCTAGAGTGGATTGTTTGAGAGAAGGCTCGAAACCAAGTTTGAAGTTCTCCTCTGAAACAGTGAGTTTCAGTGCGTACACATCTAGTCCTTCTGGATTATCTTCCCAATATCATCCTGATGTCTACCTTTGCTCGGAGAAGATGCATATACCCTGTAGATCTTCAGATAAGTGTCCTCCTCATTTAGGAGATGAGATTACTGCCTTTGAATCAGAGTTAGGTTAGACAAAGTGACTGCTACAGCAGAGAAGACAAGATAAAAAGTCTTGCTGAATTTACCATACTTTAGACCTTTCCGCTTTAAAGCAATCCAGGAGCTTTAAATGAAGAAATGCAAAGGTAGCCGAAGTAGAGGACTAGCAAAGGAGAAACTACACAGAAGAGTGAACAACTATACACAGAAACACTGCAAAACTTTCTTGAAAGGGCAAGGATTACATATCTTTGAGTCAGCCTTACATTGTAATGCCACTGGCCCTAGCCTGGAAATTTGACTATTAAGTTTACATAGGTAGCATAAAGGCCCCAATGCATAAGCATGCCACTACAGCCTAGATATCACTTACCCTCACTTTGTGTGATGCCCTGAGAAAGACACCTGATATCGGGAGTCTCTTGATGTGCAAAATGAGTAAACAAAGTGAAATTGCTACCTTGTAGAGATACGGGAAGGAACATCTAGCTAACATGATCAAAGCGCTTTTAAAGTGTATGCACTTTCATTACAAACTAATTGAGCCCTTCCAGAGAGAGGAAAAATAGGATGTAATTATTATTTCTATGTCTGTCACTCATGTTCTAATTTGTTAATTGACATAAAATACCAGATGGAGAAACAGAGCAGTCTGATGGGAAGAGTTAGCTTTGCAGTTGCTGTATGCAATATTTAAGTCTGGTTTTAGTGACAAAGCAGATGAGAGCCCCGGCAGAGCAAGATACAACAGTAGGAATCCTAGGAGTTTATGGCAATGGTTCTCCATCAGATTGTTACAGTAGTAGCGCCATCACAGTGTGCTCTACTTAAAATCACTGGCACAATTAGTATGGATTAATTTGACCCATAAGGCTGATAGTTTGCAGAACCTGTCAAGGAACAGTTTCTTTGTACACAAGTACACAGGTGCAAATCTCTGCTTTTGACATAAAATTTAACTGATTGGAAAGTTTATGTATGCATGCAAATGCAGGTAATAGTCTTAAAACAGTCACTACGAGAAGTCATATCGGTGGTGGGGATAAACAACTAGCAAGCAAATCTTCCCTGTTAACATTGTTCTCTTCTCCCACCTGTAACAATATAAAATCGCACAAATAGATGGACACAAAATTTTACCTCCTGATTTATTGATTTGGAATTCAGACAAGATGAAGTCAAAAGGAAAGCAGCCAGTATCTTAAATATTTCTGATGAAATATGCAAAGTGTTTAGGCAGTCTCAATCTAACCCCAAGCCACTGACATTGGTAGTTTCATAAGAAACAGAAATGAAAAAAGCAATATATATCACTTCTAAGATAAGCACACAAGGGACAGCGAACTGTTAGTAATATACAGTGCAGTTCTATGCCATATTCTCTTGTGACTAATTAGAGGTCTTCAGTCACCAAGAATAAAATTCCCAGCACTTTTATCAATGTCAAAAGTCCTTTGGCTTCTTTTTCAAAAAGTACTCTATGAAAGTCTGGTAGAAATTATGTTAGATTTCCTTCTCGCCCTTCTTCCTTCAGATCCTATCACCCAGAACTAACCTGAAAGATTGACAGGCTTTTCTTATCAGTGATATGTTTTACCTGGTTCTTTGCCGTCTTTGAGACTAAATCAGGAAAACATGTGGCACATTTATCCACTGCTGCTAATATAATTCTGATCTTCCTAATCTTTTTCTCTTCCTCTTTCTTGCTATCAAAATGCTACTGATTAATTTATGTCCAAAAAGCACCTTGAAGATGTGAAACTCAATATAAGTGCTAAGTATTTAGAGCACAGCAGACTCAGTCCAGTTAAGCATTCAACAGTATCATTGCAAATATGCTGCTGAAATGGAGCTTGCAAGTGCTCCAAGCAGGCTAAGGCCAAGTTTCTGTCCTCCAGAATCCTCAGAATTCAACATCTACTACTTTTGGTGAAATCCCTACTTGTCTCCAAAGTCAGAGGAGTGATGCTGTCTTCCTCACCACATGCTCAGTCTCTCAAATTCCACACATTTCTAATTACACAAAGGAAAAATCCTGGCTTCTCATAAAATTGAGAATACGAATAAGTGCATTAACTTCTAATTCAGTGACATCAAGATCTGGGAATTAGAACCCTTCAGTATCTTACCTCTCAGCGTCATTCCCGTTAACCCTTTCTCAGCCATTCAGGGATCCAGAGAGGTAGCACAAGGCTACTGGTTGAAACTGGGTGGAGGCAGCCAACTGTGAACACTGCTGTAGTAGCCGTGCTTGGCACCTGCTGAGGGTATGTCCTGCCCTGATCAGAACAGAGAGCAGGAGGGCTAGCTCTTCTCGTGTCTCGTACTACTTGCCCGGGAGCAGCAAGGGCTAGCTGCCCACGAAAAGGGGGTCAAGGCAGGAGCTGAGGCGAGCCCTGCACAGGTTGTGCACTCTCCAAGTGGAATTGTCCTGCAGGGACCGGGTCAGGCAGAGACAGAGCCCTGCATGAGCCCCCAGCATGGCAAGGGGGCGAGACCTTGCTTCCCCTGGGCAGTCCCGACAAGGGCTGCAGCAGACAGAGCTGAGTGAGGCTGAGGGGCCCAGACAGAACTGGAAACAGGCACCTCCACAGCACAGCCCAGGGAAGGGCTGAAGGTCCAGGTCTGACCTGCAATAGAGCCCCTGGTCCTGTTGGCAGCGGGTGAGGAGGGCGGGCAGAGGTCCCAGGTGAGGCTGTCGAGGGATGTTGAGGCCTGTGAGTGCCCTCGGGGAGGTGACACCAGTGCTGCCCTTACCTCACCTTAGAACTTGGGAAAATCGGTGATGCTTTCAAAAGTATCCACTGACTCGGAGGAAACAAATTTAAGGATTGTGCAGTTTTGCGTGAGTGCTCAAACATCTGCATTATTCATCTGGCCCTCATCACTATACTGAGCTCTAGGGAAACTTTACAATACTGTCAACATGCATTACTTACTGTATCTGTATGGTTTATAGGTCAAACCATTGTCTCTGTTTTACAGGTAGGATTTCAAGGTTCAGGCAGACTACTGGCTGTCTGCGTGACGCAATGGACTGTGAAACCTACCTCCTTGAGATAGCAATGTTCACGGCTGCTTCAGAACCAAAACCAGTACCGTTTCAGCACAGCCTCCGAACAAATAAGCTGTAATAATGAAAAACTTACAAGGTCTGGCATAGCAACGTCAAATGTGGCCAGATTGCTTTCAGATCTCATGATTCTCTGCTCCTTACTAAGCAATGCCATGTGAACACATCAGCTTGGAATCTCCATGCTGTACTTGACTGTATGTTGCAGACATGCCCCAAGCGATTCACCCGCAAGCATTAAAGGAGTTGATGGCAGAAAAGGAGATGGTTTTTTGGAGCATCCCTCCTACAGCCCTGGCTAATGCTAAACGGAAGACCACCTCCTGAAGTCAGAGAGACCATGGGAATAGCTGCAGAAAAGCAGGCGTTTTAGAGGTGGACAAGAGGGGAAGCATTTTTTGTGCACAATTGTATAGATCCTCCTGTTTGGTTTGAAACACAGAGACATCTCTTAAGTCTCATTCAGATAAGAAAGGAAAAAAAAATCTCTCTTTCACAAAGCTTACCAACAGCATTACAGCCTGTGCCGCAGTCTCAGCATTTTCTCTCAGTTTATTTTATTAACTGAAAGAAATTACAAGAATAATCTGCATAGAGTAAAAATCAGTTAAGCACATTCTGCTCTGGACAGTATGGTAGTTAAATTTCAGAGTTAACTCAACTCCAGCAGGCTCTGTTCTGCTGTTTTGCATACTCTCCTCTTCCCCTTCCCCTTCCCCTTCCCTTTCCCTTTCCCTTTCCCTTTCCCTTTCCCTTTCCTTCTCCTTCCTTTTCCCCTTCCCCTTTCCCTTTCCTTTTCCCTTCCTAGGCATATAAAGTCATTCCTGAAAATGTTTCCATGATTGCATTACAGCAATCAAAAGTGCTGAGGGAGATACAACAACAAACAATGCACCATCATCAACAGCCACAATGCAAAACGACTCATTTGCTCTCAAATTGGTTGACTATTAGAGCTTAGTTTAAATTCAGTTCTATTTAGGGCTTGGAAAATATTCCTCCTGCTTTTTCATTCAACAATGCAGCAACACAAAGCCTGCCCTCTGTCCTCCATCAAATGCTTGGGCATCATATCGTCCTTTACGTTAAACCTCTTCTAAATAAATGAAAGTAGTGGAAGGAAAATCTAAGAATAAGCAATATTAACTCTAAGACAGGTGGGAAGAGGAAAGGGGTGCAACTGTATGCTTTTGGCCTTTTAATATCTCTGTCTTCATTCTAATAATAAGTGAAAAGACACTGGAGGAAATAATAGGATGAGGCACTCAAAATATAAATTGGCAGATGATGAAGATGCGTACAGATAGTGCATAACTTCCCACAGCATTTAACTATTCTTCTCCCCAGATATCATATTTTCGTGTTAGGTTTTTTTACCAAAAGGTAGCAAAAACAATTAGATACAGAATTTTAACAAATCTTAGATTAGAATTTGGCTCATACAGGTTCTTCTGTAAGACAGCTTATAAAGTCTCTCCAAGAAAGTTTACACCTGCATTCAATAGGCAGAATAGTCTATTTCATACAAAATACAGACGTTTAGAAACTGGAAATAATGTTTTTACTGTAGAGTATAAAATAGAAAATGGGCCTATCTTACTGAGTCAGCTTTTAACTTTGGGTGCAGAATTTGAGACACAAATTGCTGGTTTCCTGAGTAGATCCATCTCCCACTGAGGCCGGTGGGAGCTCTGAGTGCTGACCTTTGTGCATCTCAGTGATCTGAGTGCCTTGAAGAGATTTCTGAAACTGAGAAATCAAAAAGTAGGAGTAAACTCTAAAATGATGATTCTTGAGTTCTTGGCAATAGTTTCCTCAGCCGCAAAGCAGAGGTGTCTTTACTTGGCTAGCCTTTAGGACCTGGTGAGAAATCTTTCTATAATATTTGTAAATATGTAAAGTTTTAAGGAGAGCTGGAGATGTGCAGGTTTTATTTGTGGTGGCTTTACAGCGGTGTGTTTGAGACACACTGAATTCACTCCTTTACTTAGCACAAAGTACTTTGTATATAGCACCAAATCATCTTAGAAAAGACTAAAATGAGCAAATGACCTAATTTTTTCATGTTATTTTTACAGACTGTAGAACAGTGACATTGTGCAGCATTCATAACATAACATTTCAGTAGAGTTATTTGGTCCTGGAGGACATAAACAAAGAAAAAGCCCCCGAGTAAGGTTTAGCATTTAGTATGAGGACTCTGTTCTTGTTGGGTAAATTATAAACCTAAGAACCCTAAGGCCTTGAGCATAAAACAGCAGTCTTTCATTTCTAGAAGAATTTTTCATTAGCATCTTTCCCCAATATTTTAATCTGTTACTAGTCTTCAAAGCAGTGCAAAGTAATGAATGATTTTGTAATGAAATGCATGACATCTGACTGTGCTTTGATTTGTATTGGAAGCCTGTCAGGGTTAACATAAAATGCCCAGGTCAATAAATGGTTATAAATCGCCACTAAATCTATGACAGTCGATGCATTTACACCAGTAGGAACAAAATCAGCAGTTTCCCCCTATATGAGAAAAAGGCTTTACTTTCCTTAGATTATTAGCAAATCAAATGCTGCTTATAATATATATTATCTGTATAGTACATATTTATACAAAGTGGGAATCTCTGTTTTCACTTACCTTGTATGTTTTAGTGCCTGAATTGGATTGGCTTTGGGGAAGTGATAAAATGAAAGTAATAGAATGGCAAAAAGCATTCATTGCTGAGATTTTGGGTTTGAACATACTATATAAAAACCTGAATTTGGAGCCAAAGTCCCTTGCAAGTTCCACATGCTGTGACGTTTAGCCTTGCCATGTTCCCCGACTATGCCCTCTGACAGCAAAGGCATGAATCTAGAAACAACACTGTTTATTGTACAGTACAATAGTAAAAATAGAAATAAATGTCATTTAGTTTTAAATGATGTGGCAGTTTTTTAACAGAATTTTGCTTGGCTCGTGGTCTGGTTTATCCTCTGTTTCATGTTTTTTCTGAAAAGTAGTCTGGGAGTGTATTAAACTGCTGCAATGCAAGATGCGTCACTTTTCATTCCAATAAAGGCTTGTTTTTACCCTAAGAATCCCTAGAGCTCATCTTCCGAGCTTTGTTTGAACGTAGTTTTATATGTCCTCAGAGCAAAACATTGCAAATGGAATGACATAGTTGTGATTAATATGCTGTGTATAGGGGTGTCTGAAATAGAACATTAAGAGTTTTCAGCTTTACCTCTGCAAGAGAACCCGAAATGCACTGGTTAGTGAGTGCAGAGGTATTTTAAGATCAGACAGGGTTTGTTTTCGGGGTCTGTTTGTTTTTTAAGAAAGGTAGAGAGAAAATTTTCTGAGTACTGAAAAATAGTTATAGCAACTTGGATAACACAAATGAATCTCAGAGCATACATAATGCTGTTCATTATAGGTTATAAGAGTCCTTCCCCTACCGATAGCTTTTCAAAACTAGTTCTTGTAGTTCAGCAAGTATGTTGTCTTTGTATCATCATGGTGGCATCTTCTAAAAACAACAGCAGTGTCAAAAATAAAAATGTGCATTTTCCATGTAACTAACCCTAGCAATTTAGGTCTGTAAGTGCTAGTATTCTGCACGCAATTCATGCAAGGCTGTCCCATGTATAAAGAATGCCTACTACAGGCTCCTGCCATTTTGCATAGCCAAAACACTTGCATAGAAAAATACTACCTATATATGCCTGTGCCTGGGACGTGCCAGAATTATGGAAAATTCTGGCACTATCAAAAATATAGGGAAAACACCGATGAATTGGCATTTAAATATCTGCATTCCTCTTAAGCAGAGTACTGATGGGACGGTAGAAGGAAAGAGGGTTTAGCATTGGCTTCAGTGGTTTTGTTCAGGAGAATTTTTCAGCAGTGTTTCAGCCAACAGAAAAGAAATTGAAATTACGACAGACTAGAATTAAGCACTTTCTATATTGTTGTTCCTTGCAAGTCACCAGCCATTAGACTTCAAATTCAGATTTTTCTATTTACTACCCGATTGCAAATTATCCGATTTATTTTTAACACACTTTTCTAAAAGTCACAAGAGGTATCTGAGGTTAGGGCTTTTTTGGACAGCTAGCTATATTAAATAGCCATTACATGAACTAATTCCGAGGAGTTAGCATTCCTAAGAGATACACCTCAAGGAGATAGCTCTTCGTTACACCCAGTGGCTACGTACTCTGTTGTTCTGTGCATTGTTCTATAGTGACGACTTCTCCACTGACTTTAGCAAGAGTCTAGGATTTCTGTTCTAGATTAGACACTGAAATATAGAAATTTACACTTGGCTTTGTTAAAACGCATTCTGTTATTGCAAATTGTTCCCTCAGTATGTCAGGAATGTTTTGAATTCCCATCCTATCATCATCATGCAGTGTTGTGTACAAATTTAAATAATGATTTTCTCTAGTCAGTCATTCGGGTATAACTGCTGGACGAGACAGACCACATTCCCACACTACTTCCTACCATTTTGACAGAAAACATCAGTAACGACTGCCAGGGCCCTGAGGGCACTAATAGGCCTAACAGCACTGATCAGAGAGACCAGCCTCACCGGCGCCTTCCCCACATCCCCTCCTGCCCATAGCCCCGAGGCCCTATTTAAACTCAGCCTGGGGTCTTTAGGTCTTGCCTGAGCCATGGTGGAGGGTTGTTGGTTTCTAGCTAAGGTACAGCTGTGCCTGGCAAAGCATCCTGCTCCTTCTGACCTGTGGCCTGACTTTTTGGCCCTGTGTAGTGATCACTGAACTGCGTCTGATCTTGGTTGCCCTTGTTGGCCCTGACCTGCGAGTTGACTACCTGGCTTGGCCTTGGTCCTGCCTCTATGTTGTGGGCTCTTGATTGAACCTGGCTGCCCTCCCTGGCTCTCCCCTGTGGGGCTGGGTCCTGGCTGGGGAGGGCCCTGCCCCGCTGGCTGCGGTACCATGCTTGACTCCCTTTCCCTTGGGGAGTAGCTGATTCTAGTGATGACTCTCTAGCTATGTCTTTCTAATTAGGTATACATTCATACAACTGTTCATTATGGAACATGTTTTCGTAGCCTCCCTAGGAGCCATACAGTATGGTCAGTTTGTAGCCTCCCTAGGAGCCATGTAGTAGGGTCAGAGCTCCCACTGAAGTCTAGCTGTGTAAATTTTGGTACTTTTCTCTTACCCTTAAAGGCTATTATCTTGTTAGAGAATGTGCATAAGTAGATGTGATTTAATATATTCATGACATCCTTGCTAGCTGTCATTCATCTCTGGACTAAAATTCCAATGTTTATAAATATTATTTTTTGATTATTCATTCAAGTACTTTAGGAACTTGAAAGTGAGCTGCTGGCTGTACACCAAGGTTTTCCGTTTTCTTATTTAAAGATGTGTCCTTTCTAGGCTTCTGATGCCTTATCTGTCTTGCATGAGTTATTAAAGATAATGGTTAAAAATTTGACATTGTTTCAGCCCACTTTCAGCCCAGTTATTTACCCCAAAATTCAACAGGATGAGCCAACTTAAACTTCTAAAGAGAAAACAGAAAAACACCAAACGTAAAATTCTATTGCCTATATATTACCTTTCATTTAGCTATCACTCTGAGGAGGTGCACACCCACATTGAATTTCCTGAAGTTTGTTGGTTTATTTTGTTTTCCATCCTTCCCTTGCAGCTGGCAAATGCTATCACTTCATCTTTTTCACTTGGGCTTATTTGTACCTTTACGTATCCCTTCCTTTATCAACAAACAGTGATTAAAACAGTTTAAGAACTTGTTGAATCACTTGTACAGGAGAAAGGGATATTCTTATTGCTTTGTCCAGCTAACTGAGGTGTTCTGGATAGCCCGGAGAAGTCTGGTATTGAAGTAAATAGCCTACCTCCATCCTCCATCCTGTCATTTTTCTTTCCCAGCATTTATCTGTGTATTTGAAATTCCTTGTTATCACATAGTCTTGTGCTATAGATGACCTGTTAGGTACTCACAAAAGGCCTCATCTATAATACCATCTTGGTTTATTGATCTATAGGATCCCACTGTGGCAAGGCCCTTCTGGTTTAATCTCCTAAAGGCTTTTCTCATGTCTCAGGTAAGCACCCTTCATGTACAAGGCAAAATTCCTTCCTTTTCTGTATCTACCCTAACCGTCATTGTCTTTGCATTAATATTGCAGCTTGTCAATTATTCTGTCAAATATCATCTTTCTAAAGGAAGTGGTAGCATTGATCCTATCAAGAAACCGTCATTGTCTTTGCATTAATATTGCAGCTTGTCAATTATTCTGTCAAATATCATCTTTCTAAAGGTGTGGTAGCATTGATCATATCAAGAATAGAAGTTCTTCTTTGTCCCTCATATCTTTTGAAGACATCTTTGAGTTATAATTTCTCCTGCTGTTTCATGAACTGTTACCAGCAACTGTACCCCTCTTTCTCAGTCTCCCCCAAACACAGATTTTAAATTTCTGTCAAGGTTGTTTATGAGCATCTGTCACAAACCTTTTCCCATATTACTTTAGAGTCCTTATTAGTTGACCAGCGATTCCTTTTTTAATCCAGATTTCAATATTCATATTTCAACTTTTTCTCTATATGTAATGTAATTTGGATTTAAAACATGCCTATGGGGAAGGTGTCTATTTAACAGTGTTTACATTCTGAGAAACAAAGGATGATTTACTGCAGGTTTCACTGGGATCTGGCTTTACTCTTGGTTACAGCAGTTGAGTAATAATGAAACCCTGTAGGGGCATATTTTGATTGTAAATTGTGATGGTGGTAAATTGTGAATAAGTGTTGAAATAAATAGACTCAATTTGCACCCACAGACTGAAATGTATAAAATACTAGATTGATTTCAACATGCTAGCTTCATAATTATGCCAGTAAACATGGGATCAAATATGGAAGGGAACAGCTGGTGGCACTGACAATATAGCATAGATCTCTTGAAACTCAAACTCTTTCTAAATGCAGATCTTCCTTTGCTGAAAAGAGGTAAGGTGAGGTGATTCTTTTTACTCAACTAGAACTCCAGACATTTTATGTTTTTTAAAATGTGCATACATATGTATGTACTGTATGGAAAGAGTTTGACCCCTTACTGTTTTAAACTTAGCTGGCTTTCATTTATCTGAACGCGTAGTCCTTTACTTCTTAAAGGGTTGCTGCTTAATAGGTCTGATTTACTGTCCTTCTGAAGAAGAGTAGGATAATGGTATCCCAAAGGTGTTATGTAAGGAAATCAGGAAGCAGCTCTCATATTAGATAAAACCATTGAGGCAATTATTCACATTCATCAAAATCACCATGAAGCACCCTGAGGTACGCAACAGAGAAAATTTATATTCATGGTGGTTAAAGATGGATAAACCTTGCTAAATGCAAAACTTCCTTCCATTTCTTCTGGTTTTTCCTTTAAAAAAAGTAGACTGCTCCTATCTGATGTATTTTTTCTGCATGATGAAAACCAAAGGTTCTCTTTCTTCCCTCCAACCATGTTCTTCCCCAAGGATTTAGGTTTGAGGTTGCTCTTTCTCTCTAAGAATGGAACAATGACTGTAAACATAATTCACTCCGGGGATTCTTCATCCATTGAAGAAACAACTTGCCAGTTGTCAAAGGTAGAAATGAAATGGATTTATTTGCATTGTCAGAAAGCCTGATACAGGAGGAAGGGAACAGTAACATCATATGCAGATCTATTTTATGGCATTAAGTAGGTTCTTTTACTTCTTGGTGTAAGGTCATAATAAATCAGAATCTGTTTCCTAACAGTGTTAGTAATCAAAAGTCAGAGAGAGACTGAGCAGGAAACGGGGCAGAAATTTGTCCATGTACATGGTTTTAAGGGGATTCTGAAAGAGCGACCAATATAAAAAAATATGGACTTCTTCCAGTTGTTTGAGAATGTCAAAGTGCTTTATAAGCTGCTTAGTAGCAAGGTACCATAAAATGAAGATGTAGCCTTTAACTTTGATGAAACAGATTAGTATTAGCTGTCAAAGCAAATGAGTTGGGTAGTCTTACTATAGCTCAAAGCATGAGTGTTTAGTGGGACTTCCTTTTTGAGAAAAGTTAGTAGCCTTCACCCTGGAGCTGCATCTCTTCTGGTTTCTTTTCTGTGAAGTAAAATACAGAACGTGTCTATTTGTAAAACAGGTTTGCCATTTCTATAGGTCTTTGGTAACAGAGGAAAGGATATACCTTTGGGCCTCTTAATTCACTAAATTCCTGGCCAACATGTCATTAATACCATTGTCTAAAAGTTGCAGCTGGTGTTACCGAAAATTGTAACCAAGAAAGCTCTCTAAACCAAATGATAGTTATAAAGCCGACATAGGTTTGTTGCAGCACCGGGTGCATGGGGGATTGCTCCTCCAAGCATGCACACCGAGTAAAATGAAGATACATATTATATACCATGAGACATTTACATATTCATAGTACACTACATATTCATTGTTATTCACACTTAGGATTGGTTATAAGTTTCTCGCTTCTAACGTAAATTAGTACGCATCCTCAGTAAGCACTAATGAAGCCTCTCTGTTAACTACGCATGCTCCCCAAGCGGGGTTTTGTCCTCTTTCGGGGGGGCCATTTGAGTTGGAGGTCGCGATCTCCCACTACCACAATTACCTCTGTCCTGCTTTCAGCTACTTTATTGTTGATGTCTGTGGGTTGTAACGTGTTATCAGCTTGGCTCCCTTCATGTCTAGGACTCCCTCTCTTGAAGGCCTCTCTCCACGTTCTTGCCTACTGACTTAGATAACAGTGTCCCTTCTATCATTTGTTCTTTTTCTTGATGCTTCCCAACCTTGAGATGCCAGGCTAAAGAATGTGCCTGCTTTTCTGTTAATTTAGCTGAATTCTTTAACCCTTTGGTATCACTGATAGCAAATGTAATTGGAGTTAAGTATCCAAAAGCAATAGAACTGCAGTGAGGAAGAGAGGGGGAAAAGACTTTTGTTGTGCCACCTTCTTTAATTCATTTTAATAAAAAAAAGAGAGAGAACAATTTTACTGATTTACTCAGCAAAGCCAAAGCTTAGAGGACAAATGAAAGTAGTATTGATGCTTCAAACAGCATTTGCAAGAAGCTGATTTGGAATGATACAAAGCATCGGTAACTCGCTGGAGATAAGGAAAGAAAGCCAGTTTAGTTATGAAGGCCTCTAGTCAGTGGCCATATGGGAAACAAGTGTATTTTGGCTTGCTCTGCTTTCATACTATATAACTTTGAAAGCGTCGCTGACTGCATTTACTGGAGTATCTTTCTCTCCTGTTGCTTGTTAAAGGGCCTTCTAACCATTTCCTTGCATTTCCCGAGACAGCACCAGAAGCATAATCTGATCTCACACCGTTTTTCCAGTCATGTCTGGAAAACTTAATTCACCATGATCTAGAACTTATTCACGGAACAAAGCTGCTTAATCCAGGGGAGATCATTCACTTCTGTTAATTCTCAGGTGGGAATTTCACACCTGTAGGTTTTTAATCATAAATAGATGTCAGATCAAAACTATGCTCTGCTCTGAGAAGCCACTAATAGGCATATTTTGAGTAATTCCAGGATGTTAATCCTTGGGGCAGGTGCACCCACCCCTACCCACATCAACAGCACCAGAAACTTCTTGGCTGATGGACCCCTCAGTCAGGGCACAGGGAAGGCAGGGTCCCTTGGTTGACAGACAGGGCCCTTAGCCAATCAGATGTCTCAACTGAGGGAAGTGTCTCGAGCACAGACCATATATGGCCACAGCTCCGGTCCCACCTAGGGTATAAATGGAGTCCTGCTGGGGAGCCATTTTGGGTTGCTCCTCTTCAGAGGAGTGTGTCGGCGGTCAGGGACTCTCCCCTTAGGTTGGGACACCACCGAGGGAAACCCCTGAAGGTTGGGAGCCGTTATTTTACAGGTGAGTGATTGTGCATTTTGGATTATAATTCCAAAGTTTGGGCATCCCATGAGCTGTGTAGTAATTGAATTCCCTGTGATATCATGAGCCTGGAGTTTAGTGTTTGTTGGAGTGTAAAGTTGTTTTGGTTAAGGGTGTGTGTTCTTTATCCTGAGTTTCAGCTTTGGTTAGGCAAATAAATTCTCCTTTTGAGTTTGCCATCTGCCTGGTTTGACTGTGTATGTATAATCCTTTAGTTGTAAACCATTGCGCAAGTCTGTGACTAGGAGTAGATCCAGCTGCACCTAGACACCTCTCTGAGGTGGGGTTTAGAAGGCAAGGGGGTCCTCTCTGAACCTCATACTTGACAGGAGGGTCTCTGCGATGGTTTTGTTTGAACTTGCCCTCTGTGCAGCAAATAGTGGTGTGCCTTTGTGACAATCCTCACTTTGGTGGGGAATCCACAGCAAAAGGATTGTGCTGTGCTGCAGATGGTAATGCTGACATCAAAACATAATTATCTTTCAGTGATTTCTGGCTCCTGGATCAGGGCTTGTTTTTCTTTATCAGGATTGCCCAGTAAACTTCAGCAGATGTACAAATTAAAACAAATAGCACACTGACAGTGTAAAATTTGCTCTAAATTTCTTAATTAGCAGCCCAAAAGTTGATCCCTCTCTCACCAGAAAAGGGAAAGGGGAAAAACAAAGCGTGGATTTCTCCAAATCGTATCCAGCCCATCTTTCTTCCAGTTCAGAACAGTAACCCCATCCCAAGACTGAATCCAAACACTACCCTTGGAGAAGCTGTCTTACTGTGGATGTAATATCTACAGCACTTTTGGAGTAGGGACCTTAATCAGTATCCAGTCTCATATATGGAAGAAATGCAGATTAGTGGCAATCCGGTAAGGGGACAGCAGGGTTAGCTTTGCAAATGTTTAGTTATTGCTCAGTTACAGGTTGTGCAAGGTGAACGTGAATCAGAAAACCAATTTAGTGAATGCATGGGTAGGACGCTAAGGATAGTAAAACTATAGAAACTGACATAAGAGGTTGAGACCTAATAATATGAAAATCAAAAAGTGGACACTATGGAAAAAGTAATTACTTTGTTTCCCTGCTTCTGTGTCATGTGAGATTTATTCCCCCTTTCTACCACCACTGTGGGCTTCCTCCTTGTTTTTTCTTCATGTGGTCCTTTCAGTTTTAAGTCTGTGGACCATGTTTCAGGTGAACATTTATTGCTGGAAGTCAGCAAATTATGGCAGCTGCTCTGACAGTCTTTCAGCTCATGTCTGTCATCTCAATTTACAGTGAGGATATAGTGCAAGAATTAGGTTTAGAATGGAATAAAAAGTGATTATATTTTCCCTGAAGGAAATGTACCCACAGCTTCTCTAACAGCTAGGTTCTTTGCAGTGATAAAAGCCTTTGGAAGTAATTACACATAGGACACAGTCCACAGCATTTTATTTTCGTACGCTATAAATAAGCCAAGATCAATTGTAAGTCGTAATAAAAAAGGCAGCATGTATTAATTTTACATAGTATAATATATTTCAGGAGATCTGAAAGCAGATAACAAACTCATTGGTCTGCAGAGGGGGAGAAACTTCTTGCAACAGTGACTCATGAGTCATACAGTATCCTGGGAAGTGGTGTTCTCTGTGCATATGTCAAAGGTCCTTCCCTTAGAGTTTCTCTCTTCATAGAAATTGCTGGGTTTAATTGTGCATCTTTGGAAAGAAATCTTGACGCTCATTTCCAGCAGCCTCATGAACTAATCCTCCCTCTTACTTAGTAGCCCATCAAATCTCAGTAATAAGTCCCAACTGCTAGATAACTGATTCAGTCCAGAAATGCTCAAATACCTGACGCAGAAAAGCAAGGCTCTTTGTTCTTGCCTTTTACAGATGAGGAGCTAGAGGCCCAGATAAATTTAAATACTGTCAGACCTCATTGGCAAGTAATTCAAAAGGCCAAATGAATATTCTAAATCTAAGTTAAGGAAGACTGAAATGAGATTTTGGTTTTAAACTAGCTATGTCTTTTGCAGAAGAGTGCTGCTTCAGCATGTGAAAGCTGCGTTGAAGGTCATGTAGCTTTCACAGCTTCCTAAATGTACGCGTGTGTACATACAAACAGGGAACACACAGCACCCCTTATTTATATGATGACCTCCAAGTTGAATTGTGATCTAATTTAAAGCAGCTGTAAACAGTTATCCTGAGGTTATCAAACCATGCTGATAAGATTAATAACTAAAATGTTAGGGATGGGGGAGAGAATTCTGGCTCATTTAATCTTGAAGTTCATTCAAGGTCATTTGAGAAAAATCCCTAGGGAAGTAGAAACAGAAACTGCCAGAAGTCTATCTAGGGAAACTTAAGGCTGTGCTTCATTAAGATGGGATAGTGGTGTAAGGAAGAGGAGGGGTTTGTAAAGGATAAAGAGCCTGAGGTCCAAATCAGAAAAGAGGATTTATCAACAGTATGTCTCTGTATTTACACAACACTTGTTATTGATCTCATGTCTGAGAAATGCACACCCTTGTTCCTGGATTCAGGTGTAATTACCTTCAACTGAGTGTGTGTGCCTTCCCCCAACCCTGGGTTAACTGCTGTAGATCCCTCCCTGTGCACGGGTTTGGAAGCACAGACTTTAAAAGTTCACTGGTGCCACCTACTCAGTTATCAAAGAAAGAGAGACATGAAAACTTCCTCACTGGTTTCACTGGACACATGAAGCAAAGTTTTCCCCCTGCAAAACTCTACCCTGCCAGTTTGCTCTCATGAGGAAGTTCCCTTCCCAGACATAGCAGAATAGTTTTGCAGTGGTTGGGCCGTGAAGTTTACCCTCGGAAAAGGTCAGGGTGATCACAAATGTTGAACTGAACTGCAACTTCTTTCTTGGACTGTGACCTCTTACAAATCACCCCAGGAACTGCTTTAGTGGTGGAAAAAGCAGGAGAGGAAACAATTGTCTTTATGCCAATGCCCTGTAACTGAAATTGTCGTGGGACCGATGTCCTGTTATCACTTCAAAAGTTGGTGAGGCTGCCTCTCGGCAGCTGAAGTAATATGCAGAAGCCTTGCTTGTAGATTTGTTACCTCTAATATATATCTATTTTCAAATCTCGGTTAAAAGAGCATCCTTTCTGTTTTAAATATAATCTCTGAATTTTTCCTTCTACACATTTTCTGAACTGTGTGACTTAGTTCGGCATTTAGCAATAATTGTACAGGACCAGGTAAGGCTGTTGGCAATGGTGAATCCAGTAAGAAACAAAGTGTTTCAGAAACAGGGAAAGGCAGGAAAAGGTTCCAAAACCCAGGAACTGTGAGTCAATAGTTCCATACCAGCATGCATGTGAAGGTGGAAAAGGTCAGCAGGCTTTATACTTGCTGTACCGAGGAATGGGGAAGTATTTAATTCCCAGGAGAGCATTTGTGGATGTAGTAAGGGATAAAAATACTTTGTGTCATACAAGCAGAGGTATTTATATGTCAATAAAAGTGTTACTTTCCTACCACATAGCTTTACTCAGTACTTCTTTCTTATTAACTGGTTGCCTGGGTACTCTGAAGTTGGAGTTAGTTTTCTCTATAGCTGTTAAAATCTGTATCAACTTGGGGAAGTGGCTCTTTTAAGTAATGGAGGCTGAAATTTTCACAGAAGGATATAGAATTACAAGGACCTCATTCATGGTTTAGGCAATAAACTATGGATTTTTAAGGACAATGAGATATCCTTTCAAAATACACACCATCCTACTGTGTTTGAAAAAGCGTTAGAATGTGGGTTTGCCTCTTGTTTCTGTGTCTAAGGAACTGGTCTCTTTAGATGTACAGTGAACTGACTGAAAAATATTAAGGTGAAACATGTGAGTTGGTGTTAGTTTGTCTAGCTCGGCTTAGAAAAGCTCTAGACACCGACTGTCCGAGGGCAGCGGCGGGCACTGCCGGGGAATGGGATGGGGCCACGGGACTCAGGCCCGGAGCCAGGGCAGCAGCGTGGGGCTGGAGCCAGGGCCCAAGCCTGGTCTGCGGGCAAGGTGTGGGGGAATTCCTCTCCACATGAACAGAACTGTTAAAGCCACGTATCGTTTCGGGTATTTACTCAGTTTACCTAAATCCTGTCTACGTTCAGGCCATGTATATTCTGGGTTACTTCAGGAGAAATGCAGCCCTTTGCAGAAGGCAAGAAGAAAGCCTGGGCCTCTGGGGAGCGTCGGGTGTGTGTAGGCTTTATGGCATCTGCAAACACAAGGCTGAATGTCACCTTCCTGTCCAAAGCTGTAAAGTAATGGGGTTTTGTACATTCTTCTTGTTGCCTCCCACTTCAGTGATAGGTAACATCATTCCTTTTATATGGTCTGAAAAGTTGCTTAGTACATTTAAGTAGTTTTGGATGAAAGACATTTTATCTGCATAAGATGGTCACCATCTTCCCTGCTCAGATTTCGAGGTGTTGTAGCTTTTTGTGGTTATTTTAGAGACTCAGGCTAAGTTTCAGAGGGTTCATGCTTCTACCACCTAGCTCACCAGAAATAAGAGGATAAGGAATCATTGCTGCTGCAGTTTATGAATTGGCAGATTATCAGACAATACTATGTTGCATCATTGCTGCTATAACATCATTAATATCAGTGCTGTTATGCTGGCGTGCGGCTGGATTAATACATTGGTGAATTGGGTGCAGAAACCGTAAATCCCTTAGATGTAGGGAAAAGTGATTAAACTTAATAGGAGTTATGGCTTCTAAATGGAGATATATAGCATTTTCAATAAGAATGGGTTGTAGTGATTCAGTAGCAAGGCTTTCAACTATGCTCAACTATTGCTTTAGCTATATTGATTTTTTGCAATTTACAAGTTTCCATTTTTCTTAATATTTCCTTATGTTTCCTAACTCACTTAAACTTTTCTGTAGTATTGTTAATACTGAAATTGGATCAACACAGGGAATCCCAGCTATCTCCAGAGTCCCCAGATCAGCCTGTTGCAAGTGTGTTTTCATTCCATATTTCCCCATTTGTCAGAGTTAAAAATATAAACAAAATACTCGTAACAGCTTTTGCACCGAATATGCTTGTTCATGGAAATGGCAGTACATACTTCAATAAGAGAATTTGTATGTGGGGGACTACTTTGATTCAGAGAAGCGTTTAAACATGTGATTGACTTAACTTCAAGGGTCTAAACACAAGCTAAGAATGTGCTTCCTTTCCTCTCCGGAGTGGAGAAGCAGGGCCTCAGCAAGAAGCAAGATTTGGTGGCCTTTGAAAATGAAGAACAGAATTTTTGTGTGTGTGTGTCCAGCAGCTCTTCTCTTTTTGACAATAAACTAAGGAAGTCTTTTTGTCTTAAAAAACCCCAAATCAAACAACAAGGTTTAATTACAGTTCACTGAATAGGCCTCTCCCTGAGTAGCCAGGCCTATGGGGAGGGGTGGTGCAGTCCGGGAAGACTGAAGCAAGTGAGCCTCAGCACAGCTGAAAGAAGGGAAAAATGAGATGGGGTTCTTTTTTGCTGTTCAGAAGGAAACTTTGCCTTTGCTGCTTTGTGCCGGTTGTTAGATTGTCACTGGGTGGCATCCACTTGCAAAGTCATTGATTTGTACAAATAAATGAACAGTAACAGTTAATTACACACTCCGTGAGTACCACTCAGTAGGAAGACAGCCCCCCCCATCCCTGCTTTGTGATCAGGATCCTTATTAACATGCCAGGCAATCTTTGGTGATTCCTGCTAGCTATTTTGTCTTACTGTTTTGATCATGAACATAAATCTTGACTGGGCAGCCTGAATTCATGTAGCCTGGGGTGGGGGTGGGTGGGTGGGTGTGTTACAAGTGCCATTGTATATGCCCCATAAGAAACACCTGCATTTTATAACTTGTGTGTAACTTGTTTCTCATCTTCATCAGAGGACCTGGTGGTAACTACAGTGTATGGCAAACTCTATTCTAATCTCTAAAGTGTAGCTCTCAGCTGCTACATGAAAGAAATTCAAAAGGTTAGGTCAGGCATTTAGACAAGAAATTTCAAAGCTGTTGACATGCCTCATCAACCCTCTGACTCAAAGGACAGTGTATGCGTTCCATCTAGGTCATTTTTAAAGGGAGACCAGACCTGTGACCTGTATGGTGAAACCAAAGGGCTTGCAGATAGGATGAAAGATACAGGTGACTAGCTGGGAGTTTCCACAAGATGCTGTGGATTCTTTGACACAGTTGGAGAGCTGGGAATTAGGCGTGGATAGGACCTGTCATAGGTAACTCTTGAGGAAAAGGCCTGAGGGAGCTCTGCTGCTGACTCCACAGCCACCTGGAAAGGAGCATCAGAAGATGAGACAGTCTTAAGGAGAGGCCAGACTCCACAAACGCAGGGTGTCGAGGTAATTTTATGTATCAAAGTCTAGCCTTTTTGATGTATAAAAGAGCAGAAGCTATAGGTTGGGGAGAAGCTGTTTGGGGTCAGAGGCTTACGAAGACAACAGGAGCAGTGCGTGCCGATGCTTGACTTCTTACCCTTACCATTAGGCACTGCCATTTGTATCCAGATACACGAGGTAGTTCCTAGATGATCCCTCTTTGCAACTGCAAGGTGAACCTACCTTTTCAGCCTGGCTGCACTACTCGGAGGCACAATTGGTCTGACAGGGTTTTGGGAACTGGCTTTATTTAAAGCAGTGGTGAATATTCTGATGATCTTCCCAGTATTCCAAGCTGAACCCTGAGAATCATAAGCTGCAGTTCATCTCTTTAATTCTAATTATATTCCTTACCTAAATTAGGAAACTTATTCTTTCAAGCACTTTGCTTCACAATTTAAGTTCAGTGACAGATTACTGTAGCATACCTTCTTGTTTGTTGGACATGGTATTCATCTTTTACCAGAGCCTGTCAAAAGTAATATGAAAAAATAAAGTGCAGTAACTGGCTGAAGTCTATAGAACTCTCCCTTCTGAATGGTGGTATTTTTCCCCATCTGATGAATGATTTTATTTGTGTTCGGTTCAGTCTTTGTTATCTCTGATATCTTTTACCTGCAGTGTTTGTTTTGCTTAAGGCACAAGCGGAATGTTCATGAAAATATTCAGCTATAACTCTATTCAGTCAATAGAGGTGTTTTTCCTTCCCATTACCTGCCGCAGTGCTGACATTTTATTGCTTGCTGAGATAGGAGACAACAAGAGGGAAAATTGAGTCATTTTATTCCCATATCTAAAAATAAAACCCCCAAGAATGCTTTGCAAAAGAACAAGTAATTGCTGCAGAATTCACAAGTTCATTGAAGGGAGAATATTCTGGAGATGAGATATTTGGAACTGAATAACTGTTTGATGTTACAGGTCTGTTGAAATGCTAAGACTTACCTATGTCCTTTCAATGGATGTCTTTACCTGATGTCAGTTAAATAGGTATATAAACGTATTGTGACATTTTAAGTGCTTTTATCGTTGTAGAAAGCTTCACACATACATTAACAAGTCTAGCTTTCCAGCAACTTGAAAGGTAGGGAGGTGTCTCCCATTACAAATAGGGATGAAGGAGTAGTGGATTAAACAGCTTGATCAAGGTCACGCAGCAAGTTTGTGGCAAAACCAGAGGAATCCAGATTTCTTCATCACTCAAAGAACAAATAATCATTTTCTCCATAAAATGAGACAAACTTGACCAAACCTGAAGCCATAGGTATGCGGTGCAAAGATTATTGTGCTCTGACATCCACAGATTTCTCTGCTTCTAGTCAGCCTCACCGTGTTTTGAAAAGAACACTTTAAAGGCACATGTTCTGCAGCCACTAGTTGCCATGGTGAGTAAGGAAAAAAGGTTGTCTTACTGCTTCTAAAAATATGTTTGCAATGGGCAGGGAGAAATCCAGAAAAGTAGAAAAGCAGAGACAAAGAAAATGGCTGTTAGCTACTATTGGTGTAAACTTCAGGGCTGCCTGCAAAATTTCAAGCTATTAGAAGTTTAAAATATTAAAGTCCTCTTGCACATTTGGTCTTTGGGAATACGGCATCTGAGAGCCAGCTTTTTTAAACTTTAGTCAGATGTTATGCTGACCCTGTCAAAGTTAGGAGCAGTTTTGGGGTGCCTCTAAAGTCTGGGAGCTGTTAGCAGCCCTACGTAAACAGGAGGTTGTTGAGTAAGAGGTGGGTTAGAGCTGCGCAATGAAAATCGTTTGAAGTGCATGAGTTTTGTAAGGTTAAACTGAAGATTTTGCTGCACAGTCTTGAGCGCTGTCTGCCTGACCTTTATTTGCTGATTCAATACTGCCTATATACCAACAGAGGACACTGTGAGGACTATTTCTGTTTGAGACTTTGCCCTGCCGTCGAGGTGTCCCTTAAATCAGGCAGCACAAGTAAGTGCTGAAGAGCTACTTCTGCTGTACTGGCAAGACACAAGCAGTATCTTCTCTTGAGTTAGTGAGGTGAAACAAAGGCAGCGTGGTGGAATCCATGATCTGTCCCGCAAAGTAGTAATGAACACTTCATGGGCTGTTAATTCTGAACTTCTTGTTGTTTATTTTCTTCAGCATATGTAAAATGTCAGACAGAACAAACTGCATTCTCTTTTCTTTGTCAAGGCAAAAGAACTGTTACAGGACAATTTTTTTTGCAATATTGTAAACTTGCATGGGTTGGGATACAGACTTTGGCTGTGACTTGGTTCAAAGTTTTGCTGGTTTTTGTGGTTGGGTTTTTTTTTCTCCCCAAGGTAGTTTAGACATGAAATAAGCTGGTCACGTAACTGGTATTATTTTTTAAAATATCGTTGAAAATTGTTGTTTTCTGGGAAACAGACAAATTTTCAGTAGACACTGATAAATCTCGAGTCTGCAGTTGGATCATGCATCCAGCCATGTGCTAATATATAAATGGCTTTTTACTTAGCTTTTTTCTTACGAGCTCAGTAAAAATCTTCCTTATCCAAAATTGGCTGCTGTTTTGGAACAAGCAGGTATCAGTGCAGACATCCCATCTAAGATCTAGTTTAACCTCACAAGTTACCTTATGAATAAGTGACAACACAATATTTGGGGTGCTGCCTTCCGAAAGGTTTAATCCTTAGAGTATTTGGATCTGTAGGGAGATCACTTCTTCTCCCTCCATTTCAATGGATAATTCCATCAAATGAAAAGTGCAGACAGGGTTCCATTCTTTGGAGAGAACTTAAAAAGTGGAGCAGTGGGCTCTTTCAATGTACTGGTTTCATTATCCCTTCAGTCCACTGAAGTTCTCTTAAAAGGTGAGTTTCTGGAAGTGACTGGAATGGGGGATTAGTAATAAGTCTGTCCCAAATGAATACAGCTCCTCTGTCCCAGGATCAACTATCATCGTTTGTGTGCATTTTAATTCCTGGTCCTGCATCACTGTGACATTTTCCCCTGTGTTTAAAACAACTATTTGCTGCTCCACTTCTTGGTCAAAGGAGAAGCTTGGCACCTGAAAAGGAAAGTAATGGGAACCAGTCAATCTAGAGAAAAGGCATCAGGAGCTGATCCCTTACTATATTTGAATTAGCTTGTTATAGGTAGCTGCTTCTGCATGTGAATCACAGGGGAGCAGTATGCACTGACACTTCAAGGTCTGTACGCTTCTAGGCTACCGTCTCCACTTACTTGTGGCCTTAGAGCAGGGATAAGAGGCGTCAACTATCTTGCCAAATGGGAGGTACAGACTGCAATTTAGCAGAGAACCAAAAATAAAACTTCAAGCAGAAATAAGGAGATTTCTGTCTTTTCCATTAATCCCTAATCATTTTGCTACTTATCGGTTATTTAACCAATGAATTTATGTTCCAGGTTTGAGCAGCTGCAGGGAGCAAGGGCTGGGAAAAAGGGTGTTTGAAAGTGGCATCTGTCTGTTAGTGGTAATTAAGCCAAAATATGCAAAGTTTTAGAGTTCTAACTGCTCCTGTTAAGCTGTTGATGAGCAGTAAAATCTCTGATTAAATTTTAAGCGGAGGGAAATGGGCCAGCCTCCTGATAAGGGGAAGCTGACGGAGCGGAGCATGGGCAATTACGTGTGCTGTATGGCTGTGCTAGAGGGGAGACAACGCATCCAGGCGCTGACTGTGGGAGCCAGCACCAGCTCACCGCTGCTTCCCTGCGGAGGTGGGTCCTGGGCTCCATTCCGTGCTGACTGCCAGCCCCCAAAACCTCAGCTGTTTACAGCAGGGTGAAGACATATGGGATGGGATTGAATGACTTTTGCACAGCCTTACTTTTCCAATACACATATGCATCACAACCAGGGAGATTTTTTCTTTTTTTCTTTTTCTTTTCTTGCTGTCTCAAAGCATGTGGATTCCTTGGGCAAATCACAATGTGCTGGTGGACATGTCCCTGTATCAGAATGGTGATTGTGAAGGTTAATATTTTTTAGCACTCTGAAAGCTCTAAAACACTGTGTACAGGCAGTTCATTGTTATCCCAGTAAATATCAGTATTAATTATCATTAACTAGCCTTTCTCCTCCACCACTCCTGTCTGGTGCCCGTCCCTTCTTTCCTAACCATTTGGCAGGCCACCTCCTGGGATGAACCAGAGGCATCATTCCCAAACATGTGAAGTGTCGTGGAGCTCTGTGAGTAATGAATGAGCCCATTACAACTTTACAGCAGAGGAACCAGGTTAATCCTTTGTCAAATCAGTGCGCACAGTGTCCTCCTTCCTTGTTGCAATTTCTCAAGGGGTGATGGCAGTTTCTCATCCCCAGCCTTTCAGGTAACCACTGATGCATGTTTAGGACAGATAGGTATGACACTGCACACAGGCCTTCAGATCCTGTCACAGGGGAACAAAGCTGACAGAAGCTGACAGCAGTGACTAATGCTCTGAGCTGACTTTTTGAAACAATTCTTTAGGAAAAAAAACAAAACAAACAATGAAAAAAACCCTGATTCAAGTTCTGAAGGATTCATTTAAGGATAAAACCCTCAAACATCCAAAACCTATTGTTTTGAGATGGTTCTCTATAGTGAGACTGATGTAGACTTGTAAAATCTTTCATCCTGTGGATTCCCAGAGTTCCTTACATGATCTTGATATGAAGAGTAGCCACCTCAAAGGTGGAGAATGATGACCTTTTATTACAGCAGAGTACATAACCACAGCGTAGTGGAGGGTGGGAAACAGAGTATTGTATTGAACAGACCCTGCAAGGGGGAGATCTTTTTGAAGAGAGCATTTGTAGAGGACGTTATCAGCTTTGTGTTAACGAAGGAGCCCTAACTGATTAAGGCCTTGGCTTCCTTCTTCCAGAAGGCTTATGTTATGGACTCTGAGACACTGTACTTATCAGATGAGAAAAAGAAAACTGAATTTTAATGCTGCCTTTAATCCTCACTTCCAGTGAGGGCAGGGGAAAAAAGAACAGCTGTGCTTTGAGAGGGAGACAAGAATGGGCCTATTTAGGAGGTGAGTTCTCTACAGAAATCTCAGCAACCAAGATTGACTTGGATCATGTGCTACAGAGTTGGTAACCAGCTGGAGTAATTTCTAGATGGCCATTTTTAACAAGAGCTGTAGTCCGGGCAAGTGCAGGCTGTGCCACCTCCCCCAGCCCTAAGTCTGCCGGTTCCACAGTGCTCAGAGTTTTCACAAAAGTTGACTGACCCTTGACAGCTCATGTTAAATCAGTGTTGTTTCCCTTCATGTACAAGAGTACTTGAAGGCGGCTTTACAATGCCTAGGATTTAGTCGTTATTTCATCGTAAAGGTTCCTCTAAGCATAAGAATGATACAGATTAATTCCTTACATTACTTCAAGTGGATTAATGGAATTGTGTTTCCTTAACTACAGGAAGATATGGGGTAAGGCTATGAGCCATATATAATTTGCACTTTAGCCATTGAGTTGATCTGTTGAGCGAGCTATGGCCATCTGAATTTCTGAGTCTTTATTTTTGTCTACTAAAAAGCTTTCCAGAAGATCCTGGAGCTCCGAAGCTCTTGGGAACAGGAGATGTAGGAGAATACAAAAATAAAGAATAATGCATCTGAAACTATTCTCTGTACTGTTACAGAGCAAAACCAAGATAAAAGCAAAACAGCAGGCTGAAAGGATAGGATCTGCCTTTATAAAAATGACATATCATTAAGAAAAGACCCAGCCAAATGGTGGAAAGAAAAACCAATTTGACACAGCCATTCTGACACGTGCATTCTGCTCCAAGATGCTATCCTGATGTGTTCTGGGCACCTTTCAACCTACTTGATCTCTGAATCAGAACGCACTTAATTTTTATGGAAACAAATCTTGAAGTTTGTATACAAAATTTAATTGTAAAGATGGAACAATGTGAGTCCTCATCAACTACTACTGTAAATAATCGATACATAGTAAAATAGCATATTAAAGAGAATCTGAAAATGGTTTAAGCTACTTGCTATAAGTAAGTGACTGCCCCAGGCATCATTGTTTAAAGGTCTGATGAATCTTTGAGTTCTAGTCCCGCATCTGACACTTATTTGATAGATTGCCTAGAAGTCATGTCCACACATTATGTTTCATCCCCTTAATCTGTAAAATCAGTATGAAAATATTTACTCCTTAGGCTGTTGTGGAAATTAATTAACATTTCCATAGGTCTTTAAAGATGTAAAGTGCCAAGTAGTATTATGATTATGTCACCTCAGTCCCTGATTTTGTCAGATGTCAGTAGTTGGATGTAGACTTACAGTGAAATTTAAGGGGTTTGTGTGATATAGTTCTGCAATGTTAAATAATAATAATTTTCACTCCAAGTTGTTAATAGAAAATTCTTCAGCATTTGATATGAAGCATTATGCTGCCCGGTATGTCATTTTTCAATTTGAAAGTAAGATCGAGAAAAACCCCTAATATTCCCTGGTTATTAAATTCTAATGGAACTTTTCCCATCAATACACAGATGGTAATAATGGTGTTTTAAGTAAGTTTCATGATGGGGTGCTGTATTTGGTTTCCATTAATTCCTGCTTTTCATGGCAGAAGGCATTCTTTATTGGTTTTGCCATCATTCTTCTGTTTGCTGCTTGACAACTTCAGCGTTTCTCCTCAGAAGTGGCTGCATTTTGGTGAAAGGTGGCATCATATTCTCTCCCTGTTTCTCTTGAATGGCTTTGCCCTTCGTGATGAAAGGCACTGTAGCAGTGTAAACCATTACTAAAAATTACTCGGAGCTTTGAGGAGGTGAGGTTTGAAACTGCTGGCTCGCTCTCTTCTCACACGTTCCATAACACATATGCTAAGGAGCATTATCTTGCAAAATAGAATGGGCTTGTTGAAAATGGGCTGAATTGAAAATGATCCAGTAAAAACATAATTTAGTGAGAGCAATGGCTGTGCTGCTTTTTATTCTTGCAGATAGAGGAAGTTTGAAATTATCTACTGAGTTAGTTGAAGCTGAACTATCCGGGGGAAATACTTTCTTGACATAGTTGCAGCTTGCGAGTGTCTGTTGGTTCTCCTTAGCCTTGAGGATGGTTTGCAGGTAGCACATTTTTAGCCCCTTCCTCTCATCCAGAAGTCGTGTAGAATTTCTTTTTTTATTATCTGCCTGATTGTGGCTTCAGTTCACTGTGCCAGGTGACTCAGCTTGCTCGTGTGGGTTGGAGTTCAGGCCTCTGGGTGGGAGTTGAAGCTTTTCCTCATCTCCAGCCTGCCAACCCATCCGACCTCCTCCAGATGTGAGCTGGCGTGGAAACCCTAGGGAATCTGGACTTGAGGCACAACTCACATTACAAAGACAGTGCAGCTGTGCTACGAGAGGTTTACACACCTTTCCGGCTACAGAGCTTGTTTGCTCTTGAGAACTGGTTACTAAGAAACACTGTGTTAGCAAACCTAGATCTGTAGTTTGCTTTGATTTATTAATTAGCTAGATTTGCATGCTATCATTCCTCTAGGAGAGACAAAAGCTTGCTGCAAGTTCATTCTCTCCCATCAATATGCCTGTCACAATTGATAAAGTAGTAAATAGTGAAATTAAGAATAAATTAAGGGAAATCAAGGATCATTCAAAGGATAATTTCCATCAGCAGTGGTGTGGTGCTGTGGGATACTTTCCTTACAAAAACCAGACACCCAAAAAGAGAGATTATTTGAAATTTACAGATGAACATAATGCTGCTGAGGATGCAATAGAAAATTATCCTGCAGTACTGAGGGAATTAATTAGATACAGCTCCCGTCCTGGTACGACAATGTCTTGAACTCACTCAGCACTTGCTTTGCACAGATGTAACTGGGTGCACAGGTTACCAAATACCATAGAATAAAGCCTGTCTTTGTGAACAGGTAAAGAGACCTCAGCCAAGCCCAAAACCAGACCTGAAATCCTGGTAAAAGCCTTGATAGCCAGAGATTTTTTTAACGTAAGTGAAAAGGGAAAAGTAGCCTAAATAATGTTAAGTATCACCCTATATAGGACTTGATTTTTCTTTACTGGTTTTAGAGAGATCTTGGAGATGGAATCCTCTTAACCCAGCCGCTACAGTTGTCTTATGGACTAAACCAAAGAACTAAACTTTGGAATAACTTAAGAGTTTTTCAGTTGAACTTTTGTAAGCGCAGATGTTACAACATTTCTGCTTCTTCCCAGACCCGATATTCTTGTAATGGAAACATAACTGTGCTCAGGGATGTGTGTGGCAATATCTGTTCCTCATAACCAAAGCTGCCCAGTATTTCAATTCATATTCCATTCTGACTATGATAGTGTAATGACTAAATACATACATTATCATGCTTTTCTGTGTATAATGAAGCATTAATATAAACTTACCTGCAATTCATTCATTGTACAGAGAAAAACCCAACAAACTTACTGATCTCAGGTTATCTTGGAGGTGAGTATGCCATTATGTGGGGGGGAAATCATCGTTATGTACTCCTTTTTATTCAGAGACTTGTAGTTCTCTGCAAAGGAAAGTTTATCACAGTCACGTATGGGGAATCTGAGATAAGATTAAATGACTGCTCCATTTGCCACTCTGTAATGTAGCATCGGACACAAACGTAATTCAGGTACCCTTAGTCATTTTGGTTGCTGTCTTGCATGGGAGTCATTTTGCACTTGTGGTAGCACAGTATGTATCCAGGATACTGTTACAGATACAGTCATGGTACTGAGGTAGTCTGTCCTGCCTGTGTGATCTGGCCAGGCTGCACCAGTTTAAACCCTACAGATTACCAGTGGTTTTTTTTTTCTCCAGAAGTGCCAATGAACTCTGTACCCATTGGAATTCTCTCTCAGGATTCTGTAGGCAACAGCAGGATTCACTGATGCAGTCACAGGCAAATTTATGTTGCCTAAATGCACACAGCACTTAAAGACATAGATTTTAACCAGTGAGGAAGACTGGTAGGTATACTGTCTTACCCACATCCAGGGGGTCTAAACCTGATAATTCAGCTGTGGCATGCCTGTACCTGCCTTACCAGTTCTCTCTGCCCCTTCTGCTCCATCAGCCTGATATGTCGAGGAACCAGCACACAGATTCCTCTACACCTCTGTAACACAGGCATGGTACAGGATCAGTTCTCAGATTCTCAGTGCTATGAGAAAAATAAAAGTAAATGGAGACTAAAGAGCCTGTTTTTCAAGGCTAGAGCACACCTGACCAGGTGATGTTTGAGGAATTTCCTTATCTAGGACATTGCCTTACTCTCCTGAAAGCGTTTTTTTCAGCAGTCAGTTTTGCTTTAGCCTCACAAGAAAGAAAGAAGGAACAGAGACATATGCTTAGTCTTCATATAAATTAGTATGTCTGACACTTCATCAGAAAGATGCTTTACAAATTTCCCTCTATGCTTAATGCCATTTGCTGTTTTAATCAGAAATCTACATTTATCCCGGTTTGTTACATGACATTAGGATAGTTTTTACACCAGAGGTAGTATTAGCCTGTGTCATTTTGAGAGCTGTGGTGGTTTGTGCGAAACTAGCTCAAAGTGCTAAAGCCTCCATATAAATCTGTCTCTTAATTTTACTGTCTCATCTAAATGGTGGTCTTGCGTACCACTTAAGGAAAAGCATCCTCATCACAGCATTTTATCCATTTTTTTTCTCTTAGGAATTAATAGAACCATGTAGATTCTAATACTCGAGTCTGACAGCTGTGCTTTTTAATCTCCTGGAAATACATCATAAACTCACTCCAGGTCTAAGCACATCTCTCCCAGTGTGGCCTCGTGTTACCGAGTCTTAATCGTATTGGTAAAGCATTCTTCTGCAGTCCATTTATGTGCATTACAGGTGTCATCATAAGCAACTGCAGCTCTGAAATGAAATAGAGGCATTATATTCCATTCACTTCATTTGCTTGCTTTCTTAGTAATACATAGATGATAGCCTTTCCTATTTATTCTCAGATTCATTTCTGAGTTCCTGTTGTAATAGGAGAGGGGATGAAGTTAGTGTCACAAAAATGGTGCCTCGTATTCAAGAAGATGATCTTGATGGTAGTCTGATAAAGCTGAAGTGGTGGGGATTTGGGATCTTTGTGCCACAATGGTGGTGGGAGTTAGCCCTAAACAACAAATGACTGAATTTAGCTTTTTGGGAGTGCAGTTTGGAGTAGCCCTCAGGATGTTCTAAATTGGCACTGTCAAGCTGATGGCCTGCAGGTCAAATCTCACCTCTGGCACAGTCCATCCAGCCTCCTGCCCTTTTCTTCAGAGGAAGAAGAGAAGAACTGCATGTCTAAGATGAATACTTCCTCCTGTGATAACCACCACTTCGGTATCTATGAATTGAGAGCTTCCAGTGTCATGGTCTAGCCCTTGTGGCTGTCAGGCTTGGCCCACCTTCTCCGTAGGTGACATTTCAGAGCTCAGCAGTAGTCCAGTATTGGGAGCACCTAAAGACCCCTTTTCCCTCCTTTCCCTGCCTGGCTGTAGCAGAGGAAATGGGCACAGTCTTTAGCACTGGCGCACAATTTCACAGCCCAATTACATGATGACTCAAGGGAATATGACTAGCGAGTGTGATGTTTGCTATTTGGCATATCTGTCAAAGTCCTATAGCTATTTCTTGGCATTTGTCCAGTTGCCTCCTTAATGTCTTATGACATGTGTTCCCAAAGAGGCTGGATTTTATGTTTACATCTCTCTGGCCAGAAAATGAACACCAAAGCAGATATTCTCAACCTCAGTTTATTAAGCAGTGCAAGCCAAATACTTCAGAAATAATTTCATTTCCATGCCTTATTTTCTCTACAGTTTCTCTTATGACAAACAGTGCTTGCTTTAAACAGGTGCAGAACTGCCAAGGGACCAAGAGGGCTGCAGTCCCTCGTTAACACACCCAATGCATCAGACTCTTTAGCTACATCAGTGGTAGTAAATGTAATGTGTGCAGGGGACTGATGCCAGCTGGCAAAGAATGTCCCGTGCCTATGCTGGTTTATTCTTCCAAAACAGGGTGCTGCATGCAAACTGCTTATTGAGAATAAGCAAAGCCCAGGAATAATGTGGGAAAGCACTACTTGTTGTGGGCCAAATGCCAGATGCCATTCTAGCAGTTGAGTTTCAGTGCCCTTGGAATTTACCAAGTATGTTGGGTTTTATTAGTAGAGACAAAGTTTTCAGGGAGAAGCTTGCAACATTTCACAGCTTGTCATCTTCACCGTTCCAGCAGTGCTGCCTCCAGCTGTACCAGTAAAAGCTGATCTCAATTAAAGGCCAGTGCTGCGACCACGTAAATCCATAGACCTGCAGTGCATAAAGCACTTTGCATTTCTGTATTTTCTTCAGTATCCTCAAACAATATCAGTGTAGAAACAGGAAGGCCCTGCTTGTGGTTTGTCCTGTATTACATGATGGATAAGTGTTCTTAGTGCATGAGTGACAGCATTGTCAGCATCGAGTTTCAGTTTGCTTTAACATACTCACATTCACAGCCCTTTTCCATGAGAAACTTGCATTAAACGAATATAGCTTGGTCACAAGAGTCAGTCTGGTTTGTGTATTTTGAATGTACAAGTATGTAAAGAGTGTGCATTGCAAACATAAAAAGTAGTTGCTTTGGTACAAATAAATGGATTCAATTCCCTTGAAGGGGCTTTTCAGTCTTCGTTTTAAGTGAGCTCTGTGCATAGGCAGTCCCTTTGAATATCTAGAGGCAGAAAAATCAAAATGAGATATTATGGCTCCATTAACAGGATGTTTTTGATTGCCGGTGCTGAGGGTATTTTCTGAACAGGCGAGTTCTAGGCTCATGTATTAAGCAGACCTACCTGCTTTCTATTTTGATTCTGTCAGCATAGGTACAGTTTAAGAGGCCGTTGTATAAAGCAAGAGAATTAAAGGGGATGCAGGACATTTTAACCTAGAAATCATTTTATTATTCCTTCAAATACAGGGAGCGAGTACTTCAGTTAGTATTGTCTGATTTATCTTTTTCCGTGTTCCTGCCAAACTGCCTTGAAACTCTTCTATGGCTTCTGTGCCCCAGATCCCAGTGGGTCTAAGGCCTGGAAGTCTAAGGTCTTATTTCCTGACATAGGCTCTTGGGTCAGATTCATTTTAGCATAAAAGTATTCTTCAACAGTTTTAAGTAGAGAAAACAAGGTAGTGTCTGCCAAGCCAGTCGCATGCTCTTACTGACCACTGCTAGTTCACTGGGTAGCTGTAGACATAAGCAAGGAGGCAGCAGACCGTTGAGGGCAGCAAATAGTCATGTTCCAGCCATTTACTTTGCAGTGCCTTTTGCCAGCCCCGGTAAGTTGAGTTGGTTCCTGATGTTAGCTGTAGGATCGAATGATGTTTAGAGGTAGCGATGCTGCATGGAGTACTCCTTCCCAGCAGCACCAGTAGTTGCCTGTCCCTCCAGCAGCTGTACAGCTCTCAACTCTAACTGCACAGCCTGCCATCTCCCCTTCCCATGCCTGCAGCAGCCCCACTGCTTGCTGTTGAAGCAGTAAAAATAATGGCATTATTAAGTAATGACAATGGAAGTAAGGGCATTGCTGAGAAATTCTTCTTCCTTGCCAGTGGGCAGCAATACCTGCATTAGGACCAGAGGAAATGGTCTCAAGTTGGGCCAGGGGAGGTTCAGGCTGGACATTAGGAAGAACTTCTTCACTGTAAGAGTCGTTAGGCATTGGAATGGGCTCCCCAGGGAGGTGGTGGAGTCACCATCCCTGGAGGTGTTCAAAAAACGTTTAGATGTGGTGCTTCGAGACATGGTTTAGTGGGTTTAGAGGGCATGGTGGCATCAGGTATACAGTTGGACCTGATGATCTTTGAGGTCTCTTCCAACCATAATGATTCTATGATTCTGTGTTCCTCACCACATAACGGCGAAGCAACTGCTGGGTAGTTTCTTTCATCCATCTCACTGTTTCACACTGCCTTGTATTTGGATGTTGACAAGGCGTATTTTTCATAAAACACTCAACAGGGATTGCTCCTTTTGTACATTATATGATGAGTGCTGAGCCCAGTTTTAGTATTTGCAGAAGGGAAACCCAAACTCCTGTGCTGTTCCACCTTACTGTATTGACGGTGACTGGATGGAGCTCCTGAGTCTCATTCTCAGCATCCCAGTTTATTCCTCTCTTCTTGCACACTTTCTCCTGTGGTTGCCAGTTTGCCTTCCTAATACGAAGAGAGTAAAATGAAAAATTAAGCGATGCTTTTCCAGAATGCTTAATTAGTAACTGTTTGTATAAAAGAAAACGCTGGGACAAAAAAACTATAGAGACGCTGTAGCTTTTTATATCATGTCACTTTGGGGGTAGTTTGGGCTAAGTTTCAGGTCTATGCTCTGAGCACTGAAATGGTTAAGTGACTAAAAAGATACAAGTAGGTTTTAGGTTCTTCAGACTGAATTCAGTCTGCAGTGATTATTAAGTATGCTTGCCAAAAAACCCTTGCTTTACCCTCCAAACTCATGCATCCCATTATACCTGCAGGCTGTAACTACTCTTTCTAAAGCTGGAACTGTAGGAATTGCCCCTGACAAATGGTGACAGATTGTCCCCATGAGGCGATCAAGATCTCCGACTGGTATCGGTCTTTCACAGCACTGTCCCTGAGAGGCAAAAATTGTTCATGGCTCCCAAGTCCTTTCTCAGCTCTCCTGGACAAGAGGAACTGCAGGATGAAAGTATGCTTTTTTTGCATTTATGTATTGTTTCAATTTTACAAGAAAAGCCCTTTTTCACTGCTCTGGCTATTTCCCCAGTAACTGAAAATGACACTCTATCAAGATAGATCTGTCAAGCAGAAAAAATGCAGTGTAATAATAGACAGCGAGCACTACATTTAATTACAAAGACACATCATAATCTGAAGCAAAAATCAAAGCAGCCCAGTGAAGAAGTCTAACTGCTTTCCTTACTAAAGATTGAATAATGTTCATAAGATGTTAAATAGGATCCTGATGGCTTTTCTGAAATAGAGAGCAGAATTATAACTCCCAGACTCATTGTACATCAAAATTTAGTGACAATTTGGGGGCAGTGACTTTTATTGAAGGCAGTGACTGGGGCCTGTGGTGAAGTGGTGATGACTCAGGGTTTTTTCAAACCCTGGCTGCTCCCAAATTGGGGTATAAACAATCACCTTTGCTTTTGGTTAGTAGGAAAAATCCTTCCAGTCAGTAAGTAGGTGGTGTTTTTGGAGGTTGGATGATAAAACACATACAGAACAGAAAACTTTCAAGAAAATGGGAAGTTACTATCTAAGGAAGAAGTAGAAAATGAGAAGAAACTATTTTTAGTACATATGAAACCAAGAGGCTTTTATATGCCTGAGTTATTATTGAAATCTGGCTGGATGTGATTACAGGGAGCTGTGTTTCGTGAATGATTTTTAATCCTGTTGGCAGAGTCAGACAGGGTGTAAATTTGCAAGTCGATTTGTATGCAGATCACCCTGCTGCCTTGGTATTGATTTGAAAGATGCAGGATGAATGTTCCCTGCTTTATAAGGGAAGCATCTGAAAAGGGGAAAAAAAAAATATGCTCTGAGTCCCAAGAGCTTTTGTTAAACACTGCTGAATGGGAGTATCGGCATCTAGGGGAGACACTGGATGTCACTGCAAGAACTGGAAGAAGCTGTGTCCAGGATACTTCACCTTAAAAGTAGAGGTGCTGACATGTGGTATGATGATTATGGCTGTACAGACTAAGGGCATTAGGGTAACTCATTTGTTTTTCACCTTGGAGGGCATTGACTTGGCCCACAGTGCCTGTCTTGGATCCTCTTTCTGAGATCCCTTTTAGCCACTTCATCTAGCACCTCCTCTTTTAAAACCTCGGCATAATCTCACGCAAATGTAGCCTCTGACTCGGACTGAAATGACAGAGGCAGAGTTTGCTGGCAAAACCAAAATGCCCTACCTGATCCCATGCTCCCAACAATACAGGAACAGTAGAACTGGGTAGTTCAGGGCAGGAATACAGCTCATGGGAGAATATCAGGGAGATGGTGACTCTCCCGATGGCTTCCCTCAACCAGATTTTAATAACCCTTTACTTTTGTAAACAGTGCAAGTGTCACAGATGTTCTATAAAAACCAGGAACTGAAGAACAACTGTAGTTCTGATAAATTCACCACGCTCACATCCAGATTCTGCTGGTTTACCCCTCACTTCCAGGGTTGCATAGCGTGCATGGCAGCGGGACCTTGGACCAGTTTCAGAGCTTGGATCTCCCCAATGCTATTGTAAAGCAGATGGAACTGTACAGGTGCAAATGAGTCAGTATTTGAACTATATTTCTGCATAACCAATTCCCAGACATATATCACTGAGTTCAGAATAACTTGATCCCTAATCTAAACCTAGACAGGTTAATCCTATCTACAACTTTAATAAAATGATTAAAAATACGGAAACTGGGGATTTTGCCATCTCTCTAACCAGACCAAAGACAAAGTGAATGCCAATATAACACAAAAGATTAGAGTAAAATGATAGAAACTGCATGTACACGTTTTATGTGTGAGATACCAAACAAAACTGTAGTGGAGAGGCAAAGATTGAGAGTTTCGATGTAATGAGTTGTGCAAAGGAGGCAAATCCAGTGCTTCTACTTATTTTTTTTTTGACACAGATCCACAAAAAAGAAAAAAATCCTAGTGAAAATTCAGATGGCACTTTTAAGAGGTAATACGAAATTTGTTTTTACATCAGAACACAAGGGGAAGTCACAGGCACTGAATATTATTTCAGTTGTTCAGTATTCAAAAAGAATCAGGTATTTAGGCAAATCATAGTCATCACCTCTTACATTAGACTAGATATGATATTATGAGGAATACTAATGCTTTCACTACTGAAGATTACTGCAGATCCAGTAAATTTAAACTGCTGAGCTTAGAGCAGAAGACAAGGATGGTAGTCTATACCCTCTCTACCCTTTTGGAGCAGAATGAATCATAGTAGAGGTTGCAAGATGGCTACCAATGAACAACTGCTTGAACTGAGGAAGAAAATTAAGACAATGTGTGAGCACCTTTTTTAGCACCCTTATCACTGAGTCATTTTATCTCTTGAGTTAGTCTTTCATGCCAAAGTAAACTCTGAAGCTCACATGTCTACCAGTGTGTCCTATCAAATACTTTTAAGGAGATATTGTATGGACTTGCTAAAATCAAGGAGAGTTCCTTCCCCTGACTTTGTGTTTGAGATTTGAGTGCACAATTATCTGTGCTGTTGATGGACAGCATGATTCCTTTTTCTCCTGATGCATCTACAGCATGTGTCCTTTAGCGTACCGCAGCCCCGTCCAGACTGCCTACTGATCTCTTGCAAAAATCTCTTGGGTTCTCAGGCTATCCATGCACAGTTCAGATGCAAGACTAGAAGTATTAATGAACTGTTCTACCTTGCCAGCAGATACCGTATTCAAGCAGGTGGATGACTGGTCTTTCTGCATATGATAGTAACACAAAACCCCGGCTGTTCTGAGGTGGCAGGAAGGAGGAGTTCTGGTTAGACATTTATCAGGATCGACAGGACAGTTACTAGATCATTAGGAGTCCATCCCATGCATCTTGTTATGGCAGGAGTAATCTGCTACTCTTCCCTGCACCCTGAATTTTGGGTAGTTACTCTTTTAAAGTTTACTGCTTAGCTGGATGAGACCATTAGTTGTGTGTTTTCTTAGAAAATTGTACTTTTAAAGGAGCCTGACTCCACAGTAATCTCAGGGAGGCCAAGCACTCACCCTCCATATATAATTTTCAGGCAATACAAATTCTTTGCAAGAAGTTGTGCCTGGCTGTAGAGATTTGGCTCAGTCACTGAAGCTGATGCATTGATCTTCCATCTGATATGCAATGTAAAATGAAGCAATAATGCAACTTTAACAGTTTTAACTTGTTAAAAAAACGTAGTGGGGATTTCTCCACTCTCTCTCTCCCAACAATTTGCAAAAACTTTCTGTGGTTTCAGGACCCCTGAATGTTTTGGTTCTAAATTGTTCTTTCTCAGCTGCAAATCTGCTTGGAATATTTAATAAACACTGAGGTAGGAACTTTAAGGAGATTGATGGTACCTCTAGAAATTATCCTCGACTTTCCACATCCTCCTCTCAGAGATACGTTGTTTGACATGGATACAGGCTGCCATAATTCAATATGACACACCACATCAACCCACGTAGCCTTCACGGTTACATTAACACCCTAATTCTCAACAGTGCTAACGAGTCACCTTTTAGGGACACAAATTAATTAAACTCTCTTAAACTTCCCCCCTCATTATTTGCATGGGTAAAATTCACACAGTTCCTTCAATAGATGTTATCCTCCAGATGACCCAAACCACAGGTGACAGTCTCGCGCTCTGTGCAAATTCTGTTAAGCCTAGTACAAAAGCTCAGATCTGACAGAGACTGGCAGAAAAGGGTTTGGATTATAACAGCAACGAAAGCAAGAGAGAAAAACAGTAAAGAAGGAAGAAAAAACTCTAAGCAAGACCTTTTAAAGTTTGTTTCGAACAGTAAATAAACATTATTAAAGAGGAGATAGAAAAATCTAGAACCTTGCTTAGAAGAATAATATACTGTGACAACATACTGTATATGGTTAAGGGTAAAATCCTAGTATTCTTACCCATGGTAAATAATATTTCTCTCACAGGTGTGCCTTGGAAATCATGGCAAGTAAGGGTGGCTGATCCTGACCCTTAATTGTTTGTGTTGTGAGTACGTTAGAGGGAAAGAATGTGCAGTCTTGCTGTTCTATGGTTCTGTGCTCCCTTTCCCATGGAAGGCTGGACCAGATGGTCTTTCAAGGTCCATTCCATCCTGGGCTCTTCTATGGTTCCATGATTCTGTTCCTTTTTCCTTCGTTCTGTTTTGCTACTGAAGAAGTAGTTCTTGCACACATGGTGTGACTCCATCATGCTTCCAAACGGTTTGTTTAGGCACATTAGGGATATTGTCATGAGTCTGCTGGAAATGGGAGAGATGAAGAGCACATATATGCTGGGAGAGTCGAGACTTTCATTTATCCATGCCCATCTCTCTCCCCAACCTGCACATCTCAGGAGTGAGCACTGTTGTTCAAACACCAATGTTTTACATTCCCAGCTTAGTTGTTCTGCTATAAGGCAGACAGTGTTAGGTAAATGTGTATTTAAATAAATGCTTTTAAACACACATGTAAGACCACTTGGGAGGAATGTAAATGTTTATCTCAAGCATTGTAAATTCATATACATGTCAGCATTTCTAATGATGGCAATGGGAAGAATCTGCTGTATACTGCAACTACTACAGGCTTACTCTGTCCTTGCAAATGAGTCCTGGTCTGTCTCTGGGATTGTTCTGTGCATGCTTAGGTAGCTATTTGCGAGGTAGGTTACATTAAAATCGTTAAGCTAGCAGTAGATATGTAAGTCAAAACCTTGCCTTCATTCCTACTAGATGAAGAAATGAATCATGACTTTTTGGAAGGACAGAATGAGCATGGGTGATGAGCAAATATGGACTTGATCTTTCATAAGGGTTAAATTATACTATGGTTCATAGCTCATGGGTTAGACATCACTGTCTTCTAGATGACTATGGGTTGAGCAGTCTCATGGGATTTGCAAAGGTGTTGGCTTAATGTCCCCAGAACCTAAAGCTGTCTGCGTGTTCGCAGGCAATTATTTCTTTATATGCAAATTTGCGATAGCTTCTTCACTGAAATACTCATCTGCTATCTAGTTTGAAGTCCTTAACTCTCCTACCAAGACTGCCAACAAGGCAGATGCATAGAGTGGTGTTGTAATGTTGGTATTCACTGAGGCCAGTTTGTCAGTAAGATCTTGTAGCCAGCACCGGTCACCAAGCCACAGAAATCTGCGCAGTTTCACCACAGATCTTCTATTGATACAGAGCAGGTCTTTGCACTTCTCTTTGCACCTTAAACTTTCCTTTGTGTAAAATAAGGAGGGTTTAAATTTTTTTTGGTTCTGCGCTCATTAATGTTGGGAAAATGTTATTTTATTCCTACCTCTCTTTCCCTTTCACATTTACTAATTCATATCTCAAACCTCAGAAAGAAGTCTGGCAACAAGACACAAAAATGAAATATCGGTCAAGGACATAGAGGAAAACATCCTCACAGACCACTTGAAAGAAACATTTGGTAAAAGCCATCTTATTGTGGCAATAGTCCTGTATTGATTTTCAGTGAAATTGGAGGAAAAGGAGTCAGGTGAGTGTATGAAAATAAAGCACATCCTGACCTAATGGAAATACTCGTCCAGTTCCGTTTTTCAAGATTCCTTGTTGCCTGTGCAACTGTTTGCATGAGCTTTGTATGTAGTCCGTCGCTCACCCCTATAATTTTGGTCTGCTGTGCATCTTTTCCTCCTTTTCACTTGCCATCACTCATCTTTCCAAACACAAGCAAATGATACATTGAGACCTGGCAACAGATTGAACTTAATCATTTTAGCTTGGTCCTGTAAACCACGACCCAGCAAAATTAAGTCGGTCATTTTCAGGTAGAAGATTATACCTCTGTGGAGTGATACATCAGCAAAATCTCGGTCAATCAACCTTGAAAATAGTTACCAAAGCAAAAACTATTTTAGTTGCCAAAAGATGAAGCGATTATTAATTTTATCTGTCCCTGATTTGTTTTAATGACTGCATCAGAGCCACATTAAAACCTCAGTCTTCAGACTATCATAACCTGCCAATGCAGATAAAAGTTTTTGATAAATGTCATATGGGTAATTAAGTTTATGCATGAATAATTTATCTTATCTGGGGGGAGTGTGGCATTTTTGGATGACATGTAAAATTAAGTCCTGGACATCTCACAGTCCTACTTGCAAACAGTTAGATGTGGTCTTCAGGCAAACTTCTGACAGTTCCTTCCCTAATGGTTTCGTAAGGCTTTTTGGCAATTTCAGCTGGGTGGAGAATTGTTCTGCAGATTCCAGCCATCACCTTCCATTACTGTGCGGTGCTAAAAACAAAACGGAAGGTCCTTTTGCAGAGAAGTGGGTATTTTTGTGGGGGCCTTTTGTGTGGGGCTTTTACGTAGGGCTTATTTTTGTTCTCATGTGTTCCAGCTTTAACTCTTCTGGCTAGAGAAGAGTATCTTCTCCTATCCACTTTGCCAAGCAAGATCAGACACCAAATTTGTAAAGTGTTTGCGTCTTATCTTTGTAAATGAAATGTAAATGTAAGCAACGTGTGTGTCTGAGGTTGAACGGTTCTCTGACTGGTTTTGTCTTAATGACTGGTGATACTCTGTTTTACTTAAAGAACCAGTGGGGTGAGTTTCATTCAGGATGACTAAAGGCAGCTGAGTCATGTCCTCACTCTGCATGTTCAGCAAACAGACAGATAGATTATACAGTAGCTGTTTGTGATTCCACAGCTTGTGTCACCATGTTAAAATTCCTATTTAACTGAAAGAAAATGGGTATCGACCTGTATTAGCTTGATTGCATGTCAGGTTCTGCACTCAGTTTGAATTATTAGGAAATAGCCGAGGAAAATTGATTGTATTTTAAAGGTCCTGTGAAAAGTTTTAGAGCTGCGCATTAGGAAATGGTGTTAAGCAAATGAGAACTAATTGTTTTCAGCAGCATTAGTAATTGTCCGTTCTGCCTTGCCTCTTCAAAGTGCATTAATTTTCTCTGAATGGGAATGATAAACAAAAGTTTCAAAGTGCTGTTAGCTGCTGTGTAGGATTCACAGCAAGACACAATACAGTTTTCCCAGCACTCAGAGATTCATCTTGCTACACCGCAAATCTCAAGAGCAACAATATTGGAAGTCGTGTATCACAAAACCGGTCATGAGGCAGACATGAGCACACCCACTAACTTTGGGGTTTAATACTGAAGAAGTTGCAGCAGAAAGCCGATGAGGTGGTCTCCGGTTGTGAATTACAAAAGAGCAAAAGCCCTCTGCCACCCTTTGGCCCTGAGCCATAGATGTCCTGGCAGAGCCAGGCAAAGACGGAGCCTGGCCACAGCTGCGGGTGCTGCAAGACCTGAAGGCTGCCATGCACCACCATAGTGCTCGGACCCCATTTTCCAAACTGGTACCAGTGTATTGGGCACTCCCTCACTGAAGGAAAAAAAAACCAACCACCAGGCAGAGTACCATAGCACCAAGAATGGGAATTTTTAATTTACCTGAGCCTGAAATGGGTGATAAGGTTCCTGTCTGCATTTTCCAGGGGCAGTCCTGTAATTCCATCAACTCTGTCCCATTACGATGACCAGCTTCTTACATGGGGGTTGTGTACAAGTTGACCTCTGATTAGGAAAATGCCTGCCTTGGGTTTCACTGCTAACATCAGCGTTAACATTCATGTTTGTATAAAGACGTGGCATCATTTCTAATGATCATATGTCCCAGAAACAATTTTTTTCAGAATGCTGTTACTTGGCTAGCCAAGTGGTATTTTGGTGTCATGGAAGCTCACTTCCAGAACTGCCACTTTTTGGAGTGGCTGTGAGCTCGTTACATGTGCAGCTCCGCACCGTGAGGGCTATGGAGAAACATAATCTGAGTGAGCTGCCGACAACCTGCCAGTGTGAGCTAAAATACCTTCTGGAGCTGCTCCATGTATAGAAGAGAATTTGTGCTTTGCAGTGCCTCTGTGAGAATACCACACATGAGCACATAGTGGAGGTGAAGATTACATTCAGTTTAGTAGCCTAGTTAGACAGCAGAACTTTGACATTTCTGCAATGTAAAGGCAAAGGAGGAAAGCTACAGAAGAGTCATCGTAGGCATTTTTTCCCCAACCTTGTCATGATTAATCTTTGTCTCTACCAATGTGTTTGCATCCTGCCTTTACACAAGGTTGGTGTTGGTTTCTTATCCCACACAGGAATCTATATTGAGTCCTGTGCTGCTGAAAGTATTCCTAAATGATCCAATAAAGAAGGTAAATAGTGAAGAGACAAAGTCTGCAGATAATGCAAAATTATTCGAGAGGAGACCAGACAATGAAGTTTTGTAGAAGGGTCTTGTGATACTAAGTAACTGGATTATAAATGTAAAAAAATGCAAAGTGATGTGTAAGGAGAAACCATGCACAACAACCGTCTCTAAATTATTTTTCTTAACACTTGAGAAAGAGATACTGGAGTTATTATGGCTAGACCTCTGAAAATATCAGCTTCATGCCCAGCAACAGTTTAAAACAATGTTATGAAACAGAATTAAATATAAAAAAAGAATAGAATGTTATGACTTAGGTAGTAAGAAAGCATAGAGAGACAAAATGTATATTGTTACACCAGTGTGTAAATCCATTTGCACCCACACCTTGAGTGCACTTATGATCACCGTATCTTGAACCCAATTAAAACAGTGCAGAGAAGAGCCAGGATGCCTGGAGTTATTGAGAGGCTTGCATGTATTTAGTAATAGAACTCCTCAATGTGGAGAACAGATGACACAGAAATGGCAAGATACAGGAGGGGAAACATTGTTCTGGCAATACTCTTTTATTCCTTCTTCACCTCAACTTCCACTGTTGGCCGTTGTCAGGGACAGTACAGTGAGCTTAGTGAGCGTGGGAGACTTTTGCCCTGTCCTGCTATTAAGTTCTTAAGGTCTTTTATTATTTTATCCTTTTCCCTCTCTCAAGACTAGTTAAAATTGGCTATAACAACTTAAAGCTCCTGGCAATCTGGGGCAGATTCTTGAGTATTCAGAGGCATCCAAATTCTGGATATTTCTGCAAATGCCATCATGTTCTCCTCTGCCGTGTGCAACAAAAAGAAGTAACTCCTTGTTTTTCATTCTGATGTCTACATTGCTATTCATGCCAGGAGACAAAAACATGTCCAATCAGCAAAACTGTCCCTCAAACTGCAGCCATATGTCATTCACCACAAGCTTGAGGAATATCTTACATTCATTCGGAGGTGTGTATCAGAGGAATGCAGATTTCTTATTGCTATTTCCTTGCATTTGCAAGAGGCAGCATGTCAAATAAATAATTTAGACTGGCTGAGGCACTGCAGGAAAACAAAGCCATCACTCATCTCAGCTACATTATTGATCACCAATAACAAGATACTTGCTAAGACAAATGGTTCTGTTATTATACTAGTGAATTTTAGTCTACCCTGACTCAATAAATCGTATTGAACTGTTTGTTGTTTTAAGATGTCCAAACATTTCTGTAATAATTTTTACCTTTCATTCTGTCCAGCCATCTATAGAATCTCTCTCTATATCTGTTGTTTGTTTGTCTACAGTCTTTCTCTAAGTACAGCTATGTACTTACTTACCTTAAAAAGTTAGGTAAAAAATATCATGTCTGTATATGTACTTTTTATATCCACAAGATCATCTTATTAGTTTGGATGCAGAGGAAAATGTAAACAAGGCAATCATGTAAGTCAAGCATTCCATCAGCTCTCAATACAAATGTTTTTCTGTTATCTTACAGTAATGGAACTTGCCAGGTTCTTGTATCTGGTGTGATGGTATTATTATTTTTACTTTACATATGACTTTCTCCTTTATCAACATGTGATTATTATAACAGCAGTGCCCAGAGGTTCTCAGTGGACCTATTCCGTAGAAATGCTTCAGTATCTCAGAAATGTCCTCCTTCCTCTCACTTCCCTTACGGTATCTGATAACTCAGAATTTGCCAGACCTACGCGGACTGCTGGGTGCTCCTCTGTCAGCTGCCTGGGTCATTCTCTGCGGGAAGGTGAAGATGCCTCTGCACAGTGCATCTAACCAGTTCTAAAGATACAGGGAGGAACACTTGATCCTCAGCCTCTGAAGTGTCAAACGCTGTTTGCAAGATGCTGTGCTGTCACAGCAATCAAGAGACAAGTTCTCGGCACCTTGTGGATGCATGGAATTAAAAATTGCAGCCAAAGCATGGGCTGAGAATGACTCTCACAAATCCTAAACCCCTGAGCTTCCCATGTGATTTTTTTTTTTCCCCCAAGACTTTTATAAACTCTGGGACTGATCTTCGCCAGAATTTTTTATTTCATGTTAAATCCTGCCAGTTAACCTGGAGTAACTAAGTATTTTAAAGGATTAATTTAGACATTCTTTGGATATTTCATTAAAATACAGGCATATGTGGGCTAATTTAAAATTATGGGCAGTAAGTCCCAAATATCACATTCCTAGGAGGAAAGCGATTTAAGAATGGAAGTGAATACAAGTGAAGTCAGAAAATATGCTGGGTGGAAGACAAGAACAACAAAAACATTTCTATAATTACAGTTTGCAAAATGTGAAGGTGGTTAAAGCAATACTGATTCTATAGCTGAAAGAATCATCTGCGACTTCTGACATTTTATTGAACAGAAAACTGAAAACAAGACTTCCCTCACCAGTAGAAATACATGCCTGTGTCTTTGGAGACTTACAGAAGTATAGAGGGACAGCAAAGGCAAATAAAAATCCCCTTGGTATTATTTGGGGTCTTGAAAGCTGCGGTCACCTCAGGGACATGTTGTTGTGCAACTCGCTGGTGGGACATGGTAGTCACAAATAGGACAGATGCCACAAGAATCCACACTGCGATCAAATGAGATTGCCACCTTGGGTGGCTGTATATAAATGGCAAAACTAGACACACTAGCTCCAAAATCCCTAGCAGTGAAAAGCTAGAGTGGAACACAGTCAGTAAGGATTGAGAACGCCAAGCCCCAGACCATGGCACAACCACAGTTAAGTGTTTTACAACCATCTGACACCATACCACTTGCTGCTTTGGGGGACTCTCCCTAGGCATTTCTCAGCCTAATTATATATTGTAGTTTAGAAGGTTTAACTATATGCCTGACATTCCATGTCATGCTTATAATCACCGTTTTGTTAAGTTTGGCTGAAGAAGGAAAATGCAGAGCTCTGCTCCTGAAGTCTCTTGCAGGAGCCACTTACTGTATCATGTAGGAGCTCACTGTAGCGATGCTAATCAGTCACAATTTGAGCTCCTGATAAAGCAGGTGACTGTTCAAAACTCCAATTTCCAGGAAGGGAAGCTTATGTTAGGATCTTTTTTTCATTATGCAGCAAAACTTAGGTAAGTGCTGGTCGGAATTGGTACAAAATGCCATAACCAAGAGTTTTTTTCCCTCTCAAGTGATTATAGAAATATCAGCCTGGATTCTTACTCTTGAGAATCACATAGCTGTCAGTCGTGGTGGCTCTGTGGAGCTACAGAGATGTAGAAAGAGCTGAAAACATTTGTTTGAAACTCAGGAGAAGAGTCTTTGAAACTAGAAATACAAAGCAAAATAGTAATACAGACCACATTTTAGATCTTGAAACACTTTAGAAAGGTGATGAATGCTATTGTGATGTTAAAAACTGGTGTCTGTAAATTTTAACGGTATTTTCAGTTTTCTGATAACTCCAAGCTCTCTTTTACATATCAAAATGAAGGAGCACAAAGTTATAGCTGATATCTAGATTTTTTTTTAATTTGTTCAAAATGGATTATAGAGTCTTATCCTGTAGGTGACCCATATGGAGCAGTTTCTTCTTCTTTCTCTGCATTAGAAATCCCTATGGAAAGCAGTGAGATTGCTACAGATGAAAGAAAACCCTTGCCTGAAAAGCTCTCTAGGTTTCCTTTCAAGAGCTAATGTTGCTCCATCTATGTCATCTCCATCTAGTCATCTAGATTCCCTTTGATTTTGGGGAACCTAGTGCTGCTAATTGATATTACAGAACATATCTTTCAGTATCTAGAACATGGGTTCTTTTTCCTGCTATTACTGCTTGTTAACATTCACTTTCAAATAACTTAAAGAAAAAAATCCCTTTTAATGAAACTGAAAACAAACACAGAACTGAAAAAAGCAATGATAAGGTTTCTGATTAAAGGGCTACCCACAAATGTGACTAACGTTAAGGAGTTATCAGCTCCCACATAGGAGTCTCAAACATGGGTTTGCTATTATACTTGTTACTATCCCCATTTGACAGATGACAGTAAAGACCGATTGGGGAGCTGACTGACATCCATCAGGCAGCTCTTTGAAGAGAGCTTGGACTTTCTGATTTTCATATCACAGGTATTTGCTCTCCTGTGCAAAAACCAGGTCCAGTTGTTACCCCTAGAACTATGCAAGATAATGTATCATTAACTCTAAATCTTTCTGCTCTTTGTCTTGGCTAAGCCCTTACACTCACCTACCCCTCTCTTCAAGATTTGGGAAAACATAATTGTCATATTTTCTTGTTGGTTTCTTCATCTCCACACATATCTACACTTCCAAGACAAGAATTCCAAGAATCAAATTATCTTGACAGTGTAAAGCAATGATTTTGACCCACCTTGATGAAGTAGGTAAGAAAAGGTGACTAGGTAGATACTATGATCAGTAGCTGTCTCGGGGAAAGAGGTAACAAACTATATTGGTAAGAGCTCAAATGACTAGACGTGTAAATGAAAGCTACAAATCCACAGATACCCCTCTCTACTTTTTCAGAGAAGCGTAAGCTTTCGTTGTAGCCAAAAAAATAATGCAGTCCTCCCTCCTTTTGGAACACATTAGTTTTCTATGCCATATAGCCTTGTGAAGTCTCAGGCTGACTAACACCTAATCTGCGAAGCATGGACACTGAAGATGTTCTAGGGGCTGTGTTTCACAACTGGAGGGGCTTGCCGAGAACCTGCTGCCAAATCGTTGGCCCAAGCGATACTGCCTACTTGCTGGCTTCCACCTTCTTCCAGAAGCAGGCAAACTGCTTCAGTGCTGTATGTAAACAGGTTTTGAATTGCTCTGAGAATTTTTGGGGTACAGAAAGGTGACTGACATTTGAAATTATATTAATTTAGGTTACCTAATTTACAGGTGATAGGCAATACATAAATCTAACCTAAACATTGATTCAGGGAAATAACCGATGTTGTCCTTTGAAAGATAAACCTCCAGGGATGAAGGGACACTCTTCTCAAATGGTATTAGCATAAACAGAAACATTACTTTATGTTTTTCAGCACCCTGGAGCAGAGCTATGTTCTGCTCCTAGCATTGCTCTCCTAAATAACATGAAAATTATCATAAGGAGTGGATTATGTCTACAGAAATCAACCATAATAATGCCTACAGAGTTGCGTTCATCCTCATTTCCTTATTTATGTTTGCTAGCACCTTTCAAAAACTGATGGACAAATTGCCTTAGCAATCATTGTCCCTGCTTCGTTCGTCTTGATGGAGGCTGACAGTTGAAGTGATTTAGCTTTTGTTACAGCATAAAGACATTTGCTTTTTTCCTTTTCTTTCCAGGGCATAATAGACTTTGTCATAAGCTGTTACATCTTCTGATTAAAATAATAATAATAAAATATCTCCTCCTCTCCCTTCTCCTTTGCCACAAACACAAACCAATATTTACGGTTCAGACACATCTTGGAGGGCATTTCTTCTGGGTCTCACAAGCTCATACAGACAATAGTTAATCTCTCTGATATAAGTCTAGCACCCAGGAAAAGAGAGCATGTTGTCGGGTGGGATCTTTTTCAGAGAAGACCAAACTTGTCTGGTTGTGCTGTGGTTGCACTGCTTTCTCCCTGTCCATCCCTAGAAAGGCAGGCAATATGACTTAGTCATGGGTAATTTTTTTGTTATTATTTATTACTTTGGGAGAGTTGTGTATTTCTGGACAAGTCAGATTGAGACCTTCTTCCCTTGTTTGTATCTCTTTGTGTCTGCACCTTTTCTGCTCTCTGAGTCAGCCACCAAAATACACTCCCACATACTTTTAACTTTTATTTTTGGAACTGAAATTCCCCCTGAATGAAAGGGGAGACCAGATAGTTTTAAGGATCAGAAGTGGTAAACGGTTCTCCAGTCATTTAGTCCATTACCTTCCCTATACTGTGCTACTGCAATGTGTAAAATACTTCTCATAGGAAAATGTGAGTTTGCATCTGACGCTGCAGTTCAGGGAGTCGCAGGCCTCTGTGCTGAAGGGGCTGCTGGAACTCATGACCAAAGTGTCGCTATAACTACTGCTGGATATCTAAAGAACTGATGCGTCCTATTTGTTTTTAACTATACCTCTTCAAATCCACTATCCAATACGCTCTTACCCTGCTTGCTTGATGTATTTTGTGAGATTCTCATGTCTTTATTACTACATGAAGGCAATTACCATACTGGGATCCTGATCTGTACAATTTATCTTGTGAAGGGAAAGGAGTTACAATAATACAATAAAAGCAAGCTAACTCCTGAATTAATTTAAAAGACCGCAATAAAACCTTGGTGTTCGAAAGGAAGAGCCTGCGTGTATGAAGGCACTGTGACTCGATCATAAATACTGAGATCACAGGTTACCTGAACCATACTGCACAGTAGTCAGCAAAGGTTGCAGAAGTTGTGCTATGTAGTCTCAGAAAGACAATTAAGCATTATGTGGAGCTGACCTAAACAGTTGTGGTGGTACATTGGTAATTACGTACATTCTGATAGTGCAGTAGGTAGAGACAAGGTTGAGTTGTTCAGTTTTACGTTACACTTAGTCTGGTGTTGAGATGTGCTGTCCTGTCACTAAGGAGCCTTCACTACAGGTGTGCGATAGAACATTAGCTCTCTTAATGATCCACATCTAATTATCTCACGTGTCAACTTGCCACCTTCAGTGAGAGAAAATAAAAAAATCCACACAGGAATGACTTAATGTTCTCATCTCTCATTGCAGTCTTGTGATGGTTGTAAGAACAGACTAACATCTTGCCTTTTGACCCTTGTTAGAGTCTTTGATATAAAAATTTTTATTACAGAATTTTAGTGAAAGGTAGGTACTTTCTGTCTTCCTAGAGTACAGCCACTGTTCTTTGACAAATCTACTGATAATCAAAACCTAGCCTTTTGTATATATATCTGTTTTCATGACTAATAAGAGTACACAGAAACATCGAATTAATATATACTATTGACAATAGTCCTCAGAACTCTTGTTTCTACCCGATAAAGGAGGACCACGAAAAGAAAGTGGTACATGACTGGCATTTTTCTCTCCTTTATGTTGCCCCTGCTTGTGAGAACAAAAATTAAAAGTGACTTGCTGTAATTTGTGTGCTAAGAGTTTTCAAGATTTTTGCAGATCTTCATATTCCTCAATAAAGTCCCTGAAAGTGCTATTCCTATGGACAAGAGCATAGACTGTGCGCACACTGAAAAGTGTGCCTTGCATATACTTGATCAACATGAAGCATTTGGCAAAACTGCCAGTTGGGAGAATCAGATGCAGCTATGTCGCCGAATAGTACGGTACAGTAGAGTGGATATTGAAACAGTTGGTGCTAAAGACCTGGAATCCATACTGTTCACTGTGTCAGTGGTTACATTTCAGACTAGCTCTGTCCAGGCTTGTCCGATAGCGTGAGTACCCATCAGTCGCTGAAGCACAGTAGGTACTCTTCTAGGGCATGTTGTCTGGTTTACCTCCATCTGAAAGGAAGCCATTCAATGAACTCGAAGATATAAACAGAAATGCAGTAAGTGCGAACACCCAGGAGATCTACAGCAAAGCCTTATCCTGACCAGAACTAAAGAAATAGCTTTGACACACCTTTGGTTCTTCAGTTACCACTGTCACAGTTTGTGCTTTTTAACAATGACATTCATTTCCTAGGAGCAACTAAAATCATGTCCTTCTAGTGCCGTGGCAACTGCTTAACTCTAAATGTTCTCCCCCTTCTTGGCTTCTGGAAAAATTGCGTTCTGGATAAAGAGCAATCTCTTCCAAGTAAGTGGCGTTATTGGAAATTCAGTGTTGTCCGTTCTTCTAAAGTAAGCACAGGTAGGCTTAGAAGACAACTTGTCCATGCAGTAGGCAGTGCCCTTCCTTCAGATTTAATACAAAATGAATGTTTCTCCCAGGGGAAAATACTATTCAAGCGTGACAGAAAGCAAATGGCTGGAAGCCATAAGGGGAATGTTACAGTATTTCACCCAAGAGTATTTTTCATTTTTTCCTTGAATGGCTGACCAATTGTAGACAGCCTGTTAGCTTCTTAATAAAGATGAGCATTTGATGAAGAATATGGATAGCTACCTCAAAGCATGATTTCTGTATCTGCATTTTGAGGGTTTGTCTCAAGAGACACCAGAGCTGACTCCAGCTTTTTTGCAGATGTTTATTCAATCCCAGGTCTTGTTCACACACACAAAACTGCTGATGTAAGTTAAGTAGTGCTTAACATTTGGTTTTCTTTGCTGAAGTCGCATCAGCTAAAGCCGGTTATCGAAACTTTAGTGACCTCCAAGTTTTTAATAAAGCAGGTGAGCTTTCCTTGTTTTCTACAGAGCTGCCTTCTTGAAATAGAAGTAACTGAGAACGTGCACTGCATCCCCACAGCACTGATGCGTGAAAAGATTAAATGAAAAGAAAATGTAAAGCTTGACTCTACCAAGTACTGGATTTGCAATGTCTCTCAAGACAAGAACTGAAAGGCTCACTTTGCCATGGTCAACAGCTGTGCACTTGCCACAGAAGGACTGGACTACCGAGGATTTTGCCCTGTAACCCAGAATGGCATGGTACTATGTGATCTGTAACTAACAATTGAGGTGCAAAACTGCTTTGCTGCTACGCTTGTTAATGTTGAAGTGATACCCTGTGGTGTTCTCATAGTTCAACAGTTCCAAATATTTTTCAAGCTATCATTTTATAATTGTAATTCGCTCCAGTGATGGACATTTTGGGAAATCCGATTGAGATAACAGGAACATTTCTGTATTGCCTTCACTTGGACTGTCATTTCCATTTCTCCTCTCTGATTCCTTGAGGTGATTCTTGCTCAAGAACTTTTGCAAACTGAATTGTCTGTGCTTATTTTTGAGAGCAACCACATATGCTTTGTGCTGGTTTTACTTTGACCCACACATAAAAATTAGATCACAAATGATCCCTGGCATTCTAAACGAATTACTTATTGATCTATGAGTTGTTGTGCATGATTTCAGCTACTCCAACAAGCTTCAGAATAAGAAGAAAAATAATAAATTGGTGTCAGTGGTGTATAAATTCAGAAAGATGAGTTAAAGGGATTGTATTGATAATGGCTAAACCAGGAATTTAATTTTTTAAAGTCTAAGATACCACCGCAAGTTGATGATGAAGGATGAAATTACCTTGTTAAAGGAAGAGAGAAAAGATGCAGAATGCATAATATTGCTCTCTTTTAAGTGGAGTAGGAAGGCAATTCCATGCAAAACCATGACGCTGAATAAATTACTGGCAGTAAAATTGTCAGAACGTGCTTGATTCCAGTTGCAGAGCATAGGCTTTAACCCTGCTGGGGTTGTGCAGGTGAACAGGAGTATGAGCTTGTTGGGGTCCGTCTCCCTTGCTTGTCATTGCAGCTTTACGTCTTGCATCTTACTGGTTTACTAATGACCTCGGCTACAACTGCGTGTTAAAACTCATCCTAATTCTGATTTCATTTTTACTAGCTCTGCGCCATTCGAACTATTTACTGAATTAAAAAAGCAACGCATGGATAAGCTAGATATTTTCAGACTTACTTTTTAGGCAGAAAATCTGAGTCCAAAATAAAGTCATTTACTTCTGGTTGCAGCAAGTCAACCTTGGAGCTACGTGATCAGCTCTGCGTAGGAACAGACCAAATGGATGAGTGAGCTAGAAATGGGATTTATGGAACAGATCCTCAACTGCGTTCAGTGGAGTTGTGACAATTCATACAGGCTGAGAAGTGCCTGAATTTCTCGTTCAGTCATTAAACATTGACTTGTAAATGCTGAACATTCTCACGACACTAAGTCAAGTTTCAATAGAAATTTTAATGAAAAAAGCTGCCAGGGGTACACGTTTTTGATATGGCGGAAGAACATGAGTAGGTCCTATACATACAAATAAACAATGAAAGTGATGGTAGGTTTGTCTTCACTTTTCCCAATGGGAGAAACATTGTGTCTGAAAAACAAAGAGAAAAGCAAGTACTCTTGCAAAGATATTCGCATATTGTTATTAGACAGCCAACCTTTACATAATGAAGGGCATATTTACAGTGCTGCTCAAATTGATAGCTCTAAGGCTGTTTTATGATATTAAAATATTTATAAATAGGCTTTAATTCAGCTTCACCCCTATCGGAAAACTCAATGGAAGCCCTAATTACCATTTCTCAGTGCAGATGAAAGGCGATGATACGTATGTATTGACATTCAACTAACACTGGTCCCCAGGAGGTTCAATTGTTTAGCATGCCTGCCAAATCATTAAATAAGGGCATAGGCTGGTTTTCTAAATAATGCTGACTATATTCAGAGTGTTCTAGGACACACTTGAGTTGTACTGTCTAGGTAAATGAAATTGCCTGTACCCTCTCTTAGCACTGCCAAGCTTGAGACAAAATGGAATGATAGAAACTAAGTTTTAGGCCTGTCACCCAGGATATTTTTCATAAGTCCTAGCTTCAGTAAATAGAAATATATTCATAATTTAAACACAGTATGCCCTGATACTGTTGATTAAGCTGCACTCTTGAAACATGGTTCAGGCTCAGGTCTTTCTCTTTAATTCATTGAAGCATTCTCTGCACTTACCTTGGAAAATGAATAATCATCGCTTGAGAGTGATGGGCAATGGGATGCACTGACAGATTCAGTTTCCTCATGTGCCCAACCTTCTGTCTCTGCTGGGCATGTTTAATTTTGCCATGTTTGCTGTCAAAGAACCTTTTCACGTTTGCTACTGGGTCTGCACTTTATGGGAAGAGAAAGAGGAAAAGGCACGGTGAAGAATCATCATAAACTAGCTTTTGGGATCCACACAGCCAGAGAAGAAAAAAAGAAATGCTGCTGTCTCTTGTGTTCTAATAGTCAGTGCATCGCCTCAGGCCAATAATTGGTACTCAAGACTTCCCCCAAATTCACTTGCTAAGCTTCTTACAAAATAAACACAGCCTAAGCGGTAACAAGTTCTTGAGGTGATGGGTACAATAATAATTTTCTTTGTTTTATTGTGCTCTTTGAGCAGACTTGCTTTAATTCGAAGAGATTGAAACTACAGGATTTTGATCATTATTCAAATCAGTGAGTAGAAAATTTGCTTTAAACTTTTAAAATTCTGTTGGTTTTGGTGCATTCCAGCTGATTTTCTAAGGGAAGGACATTTCTTGTATATGGCATTTGTTTTCACTGACTCAGGAGGACATGCTAAATGTTCAGGCACTGATGTAAATCGTTTAGAAAACTTCATCTATCGCCATTCAATTCCTTAATTATCACGTTTAATGTGTTAGAAAATGATTAATTCTACATTTTTATTTATTATGTAATGATTATCTTACAATTTATGCCAAGCTGCATTTGAGGGGAAATAGAAATGCCATCAAGATCATGGTTTTATTTTTCATTTGGTTCTAAATCTACGCAAAGTTGCTGTAGGCCTGACTTGATGTAAATCTTTCCAAACCACCAAGAAACGTCTCTTAGTAGAGGAAGGAAACAGCATCTGTTGTTAATGAAGTGAAGAGATTATTTCTAATCACCAGATCCTTTATCTTTCTAAAACTCGTTGATGTTCTCCTTTTTATACCCAGACTTTATTCATGGGCCAGAAAAGGAAAAATAATTTTTACCTTTTGATCAAGTCTTTCCAAATTTCTCCCCTTAAATGGAATCAGTAATTGAAATAAACTTTTGGAATAATGACTTCTTTTCTGTACCACGGGAAGAGGCTACAGCCATTCTGACTGAGTTAGCAAGTCAATAAAGTGGATTTTCGGAATTTAACAATTTACTTCTAGCAACTTAGTGGTTTGATACGCATTAACACTAGAATAGCAAACATACTACATTTTGTATTAGTATGGAATATGTATGCTTTTAGTACAGCAATAAGTGAAACCTTTATGTAAGTTTTCATAACTTCATGATGAAATAGAAATTATTTTGATATATTTTTAAATCTAAGAGGTTTTTAATAATTACCTTTTATTTGGTGTGTCTTGAAGTGCTGCGCTTTTTTTGGCAGTAAAATCTAGAGAGCTCTGGGAATAATTCATACAAAGAATGACACAGGTTTAATGTCACAGAGCCATTTATTATGTTTAATAGAGACCAAAGTCTCCTTTTACTTTCCTTGTAAAGACAATAGGAGAGCAAATGTTTTCTTTCACATTTCTTCCATTCTCACATGTCATCAGTCAGGAACATACGAGATGGAAGTAACATACACGGAATTTGGAATCTAGCCTGGCTAGGAAGGACAGAAAAAATTAGAATATTTTTAGAATAGAATAGAATATTCACTCTCATGAAGCGAGCCAATTTGTTCTGACCTCCTTGACCAAGAGCAGCTTTGGTACCCCCCAATCTCATTTGGAGTGTTACCTTCCAACCATACCCAGCCAGAAGTTTTACGCTGCCATCAGTTTTGAAATACGGTGCTGTGAGAACAATTTCCAGCATTTGACAGGGTGCCACAAGCCATCTTAGCCTCTTCTGAAATTTGCAGTTCAGAGGGAATGAGTTCGTACCACTGTTAGCAAGCTGTAAAAACCTGGCTTGGAATGACAAAAGCGTGTCACAGCAGTGCGTGAGCCACGTGGAAGTACTCTGCAAGCTCTCACGCTAGCGAAAAGAACCGGGGGTCTCCGATCTGAGGGTGCAGGCTGTGACCCCGACAGCTTCTGTGGGCAGGTCAGAGCAGAACCTGAAAATTCAGAGGATTTGAGATGCCTTGGAATCTGGGTTAAAATACTTCTCTTTTTGTTAAACCTTTTCTTTCTCTATTCTGGAGTGTTAGCCTTTCAAAGGCTCGCCAAACTGAGTAATTATGAAAATCTGAGGGTTTTTTTTCTGGTTCTTCCACTGATTCAGTCTGGGATGCTGGACAAATTATTTATTCAGGTACAGACTGTTCATAGAAGGGGGCAATAGCGTTGTACTTAGCTGCTACAGTGGACTCTCCCGGTTAACTCACAGCTTATAAACACTTTGAGATGGCACTCAGTTGAAAAATATTTTAGAAAGAAAAGGATGTAAAATAGAGAAGACTTCAGTGTGTTTGTCCTAGATTTTCAGTAATTAAAATTGGCAGTATATTTGCTATATAAGCATTGATAGAACTGCTCCGGTGTACAATTAAAAAGAAAGGAGAAGCAACTTTGCCTGACAAATGCCTTAATAAGTCATGATTTGATTCCACACTGTGTCTGCTTTGTAACCCCTGTCGTTACAACGTAAGTAACTAATTGGTATCTGTGCAGAGATGTCTCTATTGGCACATTTGACATCTAGAAGAAAATATCTTATTTGCAAACGACAATCAAAATGCCAATGGAAAGGCTTGTTTTAATACCATGCTGAACGCGGCCGGAACAAATGAAGAGTCTTGATGTGATTTAGTATAATGCCAACAGTGAAGACAACTGTAAATTATTTTTGCAACCTGTTCTCAGAGTCCCAAATTGCCTTTTTACTGTCTGCATTCCTAACGATGGTTGATGCATCCCAGGGAAAAGAAAATACTGATCTCTTTTATCTTGATTTATTTACTGGGCTGGGTTCTTGTGTATATTCAAGAGTAACAAGAACGAAAAAAAAATACTCTGCTTTTGCAATGTAATAATGTAAATACATTCTAAGAAAAGTGGAAATCACTGTTCATGAGTAGAAAACTTTTATAGTGGTAATTTAACCTGGCTGTTATTTACACTATAAAACTGTCCCTATGTCTGAAACTGTGTTTACTAGATAGATCAGACAAGTTTTCTTGCCATTTTATCTGGCTTTAAGGGAAGCAAACTGACAAAGTCACAAACTGTGCTGTGCACGGAACAGAAATGGTAAAGTTTCTAGAATACCCGTGAATTTGTAATGTTTAAGGTATTTCTTTCCATTTCTAAACTTAGGAGTTTGAAGAAATAAATAGTATCATTCAAGTGGGAACTAGAACAACCGTAGTCTGTCTGTCTATTTGCTGACCTAAAAAGTTGTTCATTTGCATAATGATCAGCTCCACAATATGCTGTGCCAGTTGTACCTTGTAGGTAGGTATCATAGTGTCCTAAATGTCTGGGGTGGGAGGAATGTGATGAACACCTAAATTTTGCACATCATAATATGTAAGTTTCTAGAATTTGGACTGGAATTTAACAGTAACAGCTGTGAGGCTTATGTTTTATGAACAATTTTTTTTAAATTAATCACAACTAATTAAAGGCATATTTTCAGCTGGCTAAGTGACATTTTGTGACAGAAGATGCATCTGACTGCAGACAAAAGCATTTTTCTCAAGTGCCTGCATGAAGCAAGGAAACGTTCTGGAGACAAACCCCTGCTAAATATACTGGTTTGCCCGCGTAATACAGCACAATCCTGAGCTAAGGTACTAGCACTGAAGTACTATTAGTATATCAGCACAGTACTACACTGAAGCTAATTAGCCTTTCTTCTTAGTTTGTGTAACTAGGGTGATTCCAGCGATGAAACAACACAGGCATACTTCCATTCCCGGGCTGGCTCTAGGACGGTTGGATGGGGATGTGTTGCCTGATGTTGACTTGCCTTCACTACAGTGAATGTCCCAGGAAATGCGGACGAGACGTGGATTGCACTGCACACTTACTTCCCCTTGTAGGCAAGTCCTAACTCCATGGCATTGTATAGCTGCATCTGTGTATAGCTTTATCCGTCTGACTTTGAGACGAGTTCTTGCTGGCAAGGGCTGACTTCTGAACATGGAAAAGCGTAGCTGTAAAACCAGTAGGACCCAATCCCAAATGATGCTTTTGTGTCATGATGCAGTTAAAATACAGACATGACTGTTGACATTAGAAATCCACTTACAGGTTTACATGGCAGAAGCCTGTCAGGTCAGCCCAACCCTGAACCTTGGAGAAAAGCAGAACCAGTTATAGGTTACCCTCGGGCTGTGCGAGGCCATAGCACAAGAGCTGGGATACCAAATAACCATCATCTTCAGAGAAGCTCTGTGAGGACCATATGAGGAACTGTGTCAGTGATCCTGTGCAGAATCTTCCCTGGCCAGGAATGGGGACCCTTACAAGCCTTCCCACATTTACTTAAGGTAAAAATCAACCCCATACTAGAGAAAACAGTAACGTATATAACGGTGAACTACCCTAGGGCAGAAGTGGGTTGAAACAGTGCCGAGATGTGAGCTAGAAATAGACCTTTCAGTTTCTATCAGGCCTTTTCTTCTCTGCCAAAACAAGGTCGTTCTCCTTCATACATTTTCCAGTGCCTACTCCTAAAATTTCTTAAGCAATGGGGCTTTTCACCAGAAAGAAACTTTTAACAGATATACAATGAGCCATGGCCCTCTTACATCTTATTGTTATTCTGAAAATGTTCAGTATGTCTGCTTAGGGGATGTCACTCAGCTTTGTGATCTCAAAGATATTTTACCATTCACTGATGCCCTTGACAATAAAATTCCTCCCCTCAGAAGCTGTGAGTGCAGCAGCAGTTCAGTATAAAGGAATGCAAGTACAGTACATATTGCATACCTCCTGAAAATTACATTGACAAAAAGCCATCAAGTTTACAAAATCTAACGCTCTGAAGTTAGGAAATGCCAGAATTAAGGTTTCCAGTGCAATCTTTATTCAGATCTCCTCTGCATATGCCTTTATGATAGTCTTTAATTGCAAGATCAAATGTTTCCCATAGGTCCCCTGCTTCATTTAGTGCAGCGATTAGATTGTACTTAACTGAATGGTAGCTACTGAGTACTGCTTTTCATCTTCACCATTTATTGCACAGTCTCCCATGCTTTATTTACTGTATGTCATCCAATACCTTCACTGAATATAGAATTAAAGGTCAGTCTGTTATATTTGTAATGGTATGTCTTAGTTCTTAGCGAACACATTAATATTTATATCACCAGAGTGAAGAGAGTGGTATTACTGCTCCATTTTACACATGGGAAGCAAAAGCACAGGTGTGCTTTTCTGAATTAGCCTTGGGAGTCCAACCCGAGAAACAACATTGGTATTCCAGAGCATTTAATGTTTAATATCAATTATTCTGCCACTGACACCTGCTATATTTGCTAGTAATCCGCGCTTCAGCAAATCAGTCACCAAGTAGTAAATTAAGTACCCTGAAAATGAGGAAGCATCTGGAAGAGAGGGTAACTTTAAGGAATAAAAGGTCCAGCCGACCTGTTAATAATCCAGTCTCCTTCCCTGTTGGGGGTAATAATCACAATCAAATGTCAGACAGTCCACGTGGATAAATTATGCCAAGAGCCGGGAAAAGAAGCTTTTGCAGGAGGGAGGAAGGGAAGGAAGAGCAGGTAGAAACTTTGTACTAAGATCTTCCAGCCTGTAATGGGAGAATAAGGATTCAATTTAGGATAAAGAATTGGTAACTTCATAAAAGTACATAAAATTCTTTTTGTGTAGTGTGCATATGATGAGAAAAATCAGAATATTTTTCTTCTATAAAGAGATGAGGATTTTCTATCAGCAAGATTGTGAAACTGCAGACATACGTGCATGAGGAACTACTGATTTTCTTTTAAAGCAGTTTGGCAAAATAACATACCAGTGGCTTCAAAGAGGGAGGGGAAGAAGAGGAGCTAAAAAGGCGAGACCTTGGGAAGGAAATCGGAGCAATAATTGTCATCGTGAATTGAGGATTATTTTTTAAACATCATTGAAACGTGTAATTGAAGAGAGGGTGGAAAATGTTCTTGTTTTACATACAATCACAGTTTAAGGTTGAAGCTTGTCTGCGTTCGTTCCTGACTAGTCTGGCTATCTGCATGTCTTTCCTTTTGGGACCTGAAGTGTGCAGTGAATGGTGTGACCTTAGGAGGCTATTTATAACTATTGGTTAATCTTAATAGCAGGTTCAAAGCTTAAGAGGAGATTCAGCACCACAAAGGGTGCTATTTATTCTTCTGTCTTGTGATGTACCACCTAATGTTTAGCAATTATAAAATGAAATCTCACTTGCTAGCAATCTCAGCTTCTCTCCGTCTGTGTTCTTGATACTACTCTAAAATTCTGGTGCTCAGTTTTTCATTCGTGGAGTCTCCCTTTCTTTGGCTACATGCCAGGTTTTAGGTCTCAGTGGGATCAAAGTAAAACTTCAAAGCAACCAAAACCCAAATTTTTTTCAAGCACTGGTAAATGAGACTTCACAATATTGTTCACTGTGCAGCCTGTTTGCCACAGGTCTAACTGGATTTATAATTTTCTGTGATCACATAGAAATCAGTGTGATAGCACTCAGAAAGTGACGATACACTACTGTAGGCATCTTGTATCCTTTTCATGCATAGATATATTATACTTGAGTTATTGGTCTCCAAAGCCAGAGAGAAAATTAACAGCTAATCTAAGCATTTGTGCTGTTTTTGTATGTGGGATGCTGTGAAAGATGAGGGCCAGCAAATTTTAACTCTGTTTGTAAACTGTTTGATTCAGCTGTTGAACACTGAGAGTCCCTCGAACCTGGAGGAGATGTTCCCTTAACTACGCCATGTGTTTTTCTCGGTGACGCTGGTGACACCTACAGAGACCAACACATTATTTGCTGTGTAATCAGCTCTTGAAGTAGGGTGCCAAAGTGAATGTGATCTGCTTGGGCCCTAGTGTAGGAATTGCCACTTTCTGTATTCTTGGACAACATTTAGCCTCTTTGCCAAAATTTGGCTGAGCTATGAACCGTGGTGGTCATTGTCAAGGGGATTGGCAAGCAGTAGAGAAATGTTAACTGAAAAGTGGAGTGGAAGATGATTAGATACCAGTCTTAGGTCCTTTTATTCTCCTGTAGCAGAGACCCAGTCATCTGTGTGAACTTCAGCAGGCATGCAAGCCTTAAGAACCCAGCAGAGCCATATTTTCACATCATGCTTCACATCTCAAAAATTAATCCAGAAGTGAAGCTTCTCTTCTTGTTCCAGCTTAAAGGACTGTTGCCACCTTTCAGGGTCAGCAAAAAGGCATTTTCTGCAGTTTTTAAAGATATAAGACTCAGTTTTACTCTGTTTCTGAGAAGGTTCCCATTTTTGCATTGGTGACATAGTTCTCAATTATTTCCCCATGCTCACCAAATTTCGTAAACCTGCTGCATCTTTTAGACTATTATAGAGCGTATCTACTTTTAGATGGTTTTAGTCTCAGTGACTGCGCTGTTAAAACCTGGACTTGCTAAAACCGGAGTGAAAAAAATTAGATACAGCTAAATGGAAATGCAAAGGGCTTAAGTACGCTCAAAGTGGCGTTCAGTAGTTAGTTACAATATGTACTTGGTGGTTATGCTTCCACACAATTTTACCGGGTCTTTTATTGGCAAGTCACTTCTGGATAAATTACAAAAGCTGTGTCTTGTATTTGCATGAGTAAAATGGTAGTATTCAGTATAAAATTCACACAAGCTTAATGATTTGATGTTCTTTAGATTTCAAACCTGAGTGTTTTCATAGAGGTACTTTCAAAAAACCTTTCATTTGCAGGAGAGAATACCAAATGCTTTCAAAAAATCAAGCCCCTTGAAAGAGTTTCAGGTGGACCCTAAAGCTTGAAATAGTGCTAGTACTTACCTACTTTGCAAATGCGGGACAAAGTACCTATCTGTCTGACGCAGCATGAAGCAATTAATGTTTGTTACATGCTCAGAGAGCATGTTTTCCTGTCCTCTTATCTACAGAGCTGATTTATTCCCAAGACTGAATGAAGTACATCATTGTACTTTGGTGTACATGAAGTGCAGTCCCAAGGCACGACTACATCATTTCAGCAGCATTCCATTTTCATTCAAAAAATGGAACGAGATTGAATTATGCAGTCAGATCCCAGAGTCCTTGGTAACTTTTCTCTTAGAAATGCTTTCTCTTATTCAAAGTCTTGTCTTTTCATGATTAAATAATACGCTCATTTGTAGCCATAGGATGCCTGTCTCCAGGGACACTGCAGAATAGCTACAGTAGTTTCAGCAGCTAGCAAACCTAAATACATCTGTGCCAGGGAAAAAATACTGCACACTTGAGCTGTGACAGACAGAACAAATGTTCCCTAATTTTCTGTTGGAGGATTTGCGTTTTTCCACTTGAGTTGATGATGCTGAAATGAGGATTTTCACTTTTTGAATATGACATAATTTATGAGGAAGACATGCAGTAAATATTTCAGCTGGAGTAGGTTTAAAATTAGCTCAAGCTCAAAAGGTTTAAAAAGTAACTTCTGTCTTTCCAGGAATTAATTAAGCTGTGTGAGCTTGGATGGGTCAATGATGAATGAACGACTACCTTGCGAAAGGGCTTTGCTTGGGAAAAGCATGCTATTTCTCCGGATCAAAAAGAGGTCCCTTCCCCTTATGTGCTTTCTCTTTCTCCCTCTCTCTTTCTTATCATTTTACCTGACGTTATTACTATTATTATTATACCTCCAGCCTCCTATTTCTTTTCAAGCACCCTCCCCTGACACATTAGGTCCGAAACACAACGGAAGATTTCATGGCACCAGCAGGACTCTGCTTATACGTGTTCCCTTATGACACAACTGTGCTTTTGTTGACTTGAGTATTTATTTTTCCTGTGGACAGTAGGAGAAGACCAGCAGGAGATACGGTTAGTAGGCTATGGGGCTTTCAGTCTGCAGCTTCTATTTCAGTTGGTTATAGTATGACCATCAAAGGGTGAATTTGTCAGGAACACGCAGGGTTAACAGTCTAGGATCAGTTCTTAGCAACCAAATGCGTACATCCCCTGGAGTGCCATTACAGGTTTTTTCTTTTTCACAGTAGAACTCTGTGCCAGAAAGGCCAATGACAAGGAGTTCAATCTCACTTAGAGTCCCTGTAGCTGTTTACCTAAATTCAGCCTAACGACCACCAGGATTGTACCTGTTGTACCAAAGAGGTGACTAAAATTACCTTGGTTTCCAGGGAAAAAAATAATCATGTCTTTTACAGACAAGAGGAGAAAAGACGAGCTGTTACAGGGTTTTTTGTTTTCCCCTTAGAGATACCCACTGACGTGTTATCTCCAGCAGATGATCCCCAGCAGCAGGGCAGGGGTGATGTTTGCAGAGGAGTAGGCAACATATCAGAAGTGACTCATTGATTTTATGAAGCATTTCCCTTCACAGCCATGACCCATCAGCATAGGAGCTTTAAAAAAAAAAAAAGATTATAATTAATTTTTCAAGACAGAGTCAGATGTCAGAAAACTCCCTACCTCTCTTGGTTAAAATGTGATGTATTCTACAATCCATTTAGAATATCATACAGCATTCAAGATGTGGTTAGTGATTTTTTTCTTTTATGTTAAACAAAAACGGTTATAACCTATGATAAGTGAAATGTACAGTGGTCAGATACCATGACAATGACTGTGTAAAGCAGAGAAAGGGCGTATAAGGCTTACCAGAAAATTATGTAGAACATTCTCTAAGGAAAATGTTTAGTAAAACTACTGGATCCCCTTCTTTCAGTGTATGGGGGCACTGAAAAGCCTCTCAGTAGTTATGGCTTTCATAAGGGATACTACATCTAGTAACCAACATGTTTAACCATATAGCCTAATCTTTCATAATAACCTTTCTGGACCTGTAAGCGCTCCAGATGAGTCACAAACTATGTCCTTTTTTTTTTTTTTTCTGGAAGAATTTAAATATTGAAAGATTGAAAGTCTGAAAAATGTGAGCTATCTTCATTAATGCTAGGGAAGGAGGTCTTCCTTTGCTCTTCCTTAGCCGACTAGTCTATTGTTAGTATATATATTGGAGTAAACTGGGTATTGCTATGTCCCTAAACATGTAAACTGTTAGCTAGTGGCACATATTTTTATGGAGGCCTATAACTTAACAGATAGTGTGACAAAGACTGCAAGTATAGGCTGTGAGTATATTCTGTGTGTGAAAGTATGCTTTCCACCTCAAAGTAAAGAACTGTCACAAACAGGACAGAAACCAGAACTGAGAGGATATAGGATATCCTGGGTGACTGTTATGTATGTGAAAGATGCTCTTTGAGCATTTTCCCCTTTAGTCAAGTGATTCTCCCACTTCTGGAGAAGGCCCTACCCGCAGTTTCCCATATGCTGAGTATTTCAACACTTCTCACATAAGTTTGGAGAATGCATTTCTCCTTTCAGCTAGCACGGTGGTGGTGGGGAGCAGAAACCCACTGAAAACTAGGTATTATTTACTTCTGAGACTTCTGTGAAAACTTGCCTTTAAAATGCTAAACCAACCTGAAGGTTTGCATATCTGCCCTAAAATGTGTCATCTCCTAGATCTGAGAAAAGTCTCTCTCTGGGTCAGTCCCATTTCTCCATGACAGCACGTGCTAAATAACTCTTGTGATTCTTCCAATGAAGACTTTTAATTGCATTCCTACGGAACAACTTCGTAAGCAAAGGTACAGTAACTTCTCCATACTGATTGCATCTTTGCTAGCATGCAGAATACCATTCTATCCCGGTGTTCATAATTGAAGAGTTCATATCTGTCACTGCCTATTCTTGTGCTGTCATAAACAAGTCATGGAGTGGCTTTAGAAAGCTGTGACAGATTTGAGAGTACTGGTGGGATTCTGCTATAACACCATTTCTGCAAGGGCTCTGTTCCAAGTCAGTGCTTTTATCCTCCAGTGTTGCCTAGCATCAGTTCAGGAATCCTGCCTGCCTGCAAGGTAACAGGACGGTTTTTATAATTCTTTTTTTAATTCTCTTGCATCTGAGACAAATAATAGGTGTTGTCTTTCCATTCTGGGAATCGGAGCATAGTTAGCTGTGGTTTATAAGCTTGCAGCATACGATGTTTAAAAGCCATTTGGATACATTATCCATCTTTGAAGACAGTGGGCCAGCCCTCTCGACTTCACTAGTGGTTGCGCGTGGTTTTGGGGAGGGGACTCCTTTTTTTCTTACGCTAAATAGAAAGATACTAAAGTTACTGTGCAGTTAAATCCTCATTATATATGGTATTAATAAATGTGCCACTAGGACAGTCTGTTCTGTTAAGTGACTTTGCTAATCTGAGCACATTATGCTGGATTTATAGTGTAGAGGAAAATCTCTGGGGAAAGCAATGAAACAACCTAACGCAGAGAATCCAGATTTATTGTTGTCTCTGCTTTTGTGGCACAGAGAGAGGGAGAAGAAAATGTAAAGGAGGAGAATTTGCATCTAAAAAACTGCAGTATGTTCTGAAGGCATTGGTAGTGCTGATGATCCTTTCTGGATTCTTCCAGTATCCCCATGTTTCTAAACAATCCTTATTTCATTGTAGTTTCAAAATGATCCCTCCATGATAAAAAGGCTCATTTTTAAATGTCAGTAAATATACATTGACATTCCAGGAGCATAAGGAACGCGTTGGTGTTGCAGGTCACGCATTTTCCCTATCAATCATCCCTTAAAGATCCCTGGAATACCCCTGAATTCCTTCAAGTGTCTCTCTGGAAACTGAGAAAGGACTGGTGAAAGGTCTTCGCAGGGAGGTCCTACAAAATGCAGGGTGGTTCTCACAAGAGGACAGGTGATGTACACATTGAAACTCCTGGATATACTGGGACTTGAATTAAGGAACTTGGCATTTAAAAGTGCATTTCTATCACTTGGAAAGGTTGGAAAATATGTTGTTACAGTTTGTCTTTCCCAGGCATTCATGTGCAACTCAGAGGCAAATTTCTTACTGTGCTTTTACTGTATATGCAGCCCCTATACACTCGGACAGTATCAGCTCTGTACATTCACGTACTCCCAGATCCCATCTGTTCAGGTTACATTACAGCTGAATCATTCAGCAGGCACCTGTACAAAATGTTATTAGTTGGCCACTTAAGCATACTATCTATCACCAGGTAACAAAGCAGGGCTCTACCATTTCAGCCAGGACAAAATTTCTTTTATAGTTGTTGCTTCCTGTAGTTAAATCTTCGTTATAGATTTCTGGATATCAGCCAGTTCAAATAATGCCAGGGCCTGTCAGACAGCAAAGACCTCATGGCTTCAAATTATTCAAATTGTTATATTTCAGTAACCCTTAGAACCCAAAGGCAAATATTCGTACTCTGAACGAAGAAAGCAATTTTTGTGTTGTCACTGCCTCTTCTCCGCTCCTTTTCTGCTTTATCCCTTCATTTCATATTTCCAGCCTTGCATCAAACACTGAAACCTGTCGTCCCAGAGATTTAAGACGCTGGCATGATGCGTAACGCACACTTCTGTAACAAAGTAGTTTTCTCTCTGCAATCAGTGTGACAGTGCTGAAGTTCTCTGTAAACATCCGTGTGCATGCACACACCTAGGGACTGTAAAACTGAGCACATCACCCATAAAACTTGGAGGATGCAACAAATGAATTCAAGTGAAGAGCAAGGGCAAAAAAAGAAAAAGAATATTTAAATACATAAGAATCTCAAGAGATATATATTTGACAGGATGATCCACTTTCATGCTAATCAGTGTGACAGTGCTGAAGTTCTCTGTAAACATCCGTGTGCATGCACACACCTAGGGACTGTAAAACTGAGCACATCACCCATAAAACTTGGAGGATGCAACAAATGAATTCAAGTGAAGAGCAAGGGCAAAAAAAGAAAAAGAATATTTAAATACATGAGAATCTCAAGAGATATATTTGACAGGATGATCCAATTTCATGCTACATTAGTATAAATAGGTCTAATTTGGCACACATTTGTATTAGCATGATCTTTTATTTTTCAGGATCAAATTTCAGTGTCACGTGGATATTTGAACAAAATATCCTTGCTTTGACTTCAACCAAAATCCCTTTGGGGCAATGGGAGAGAATCTTCCAAGCAAGGCTATTGGTCCTGCTTCATTGTAGCAGGGAAGTACCAGTATATTTGTGTCTCTGCTGCCTCCTTCAGCACAAAAATAATGCTTTTTAAAGATCTGTATCTGTCATCCTCCATTGACTGAAGCACCTCCAAAGTGTTTAGTTCTCTCAAGAGGAAAAAAAGGGGAGATCTCCTGTTTGCTTTGACCTCTAGAAACGAGCCTCTAGTCCAAAACTTTGCTGTCTCTTCTCTTGTTAAAACCTGACCTAGTGTTGCATGTAGGAAGTAGTGAACTGTGCACAAAGGTAAACTTCATTGATCCCGTTCTTGAGTCTCTTCTTTTGATATTACCACCTTACTGATCTATAGGCTCAGAACTTTGAAATGTCCCATGGGGACAGATTGGGTAGAAGATGGTCGGACTATATGTGTACAGCCATGGAGATTGCATTAGCAACAAAATTAGACTTGTGCATGAATGGCATCATCTGTTTTATTAAAAGGGATTTTTCTCATCGAGGCTGTAATGTAGTTCATACCTTTCGGAAGAAAATCACAGTATTTGAACTGAATTTTTCAATTCATCAGAAAGAAAGTACATACTCAGCCATTTACAACTCTAGGTCTCAGCAACTGCCAGACATATATGAACTCTCCTGGAGTCACATGTTAGGAAAAAGGGAGGATCAAACATCCCAGACTTTAATCTTTGAGATTTTATTTCTCATACTTATCATCTACTTAATGAATAAGCTCTCTGCGATATCAGCTCTGTCTCTCTGTTCGTAAACACATCGAGGAACATGTAGATCCCCATTTGCTGTATCCAGTAAATGCTATTATCATACAAACGGTGATAAGAAGAAAAAAGTGCAGAAACATGATGTACTTGAACTTGAAAAGGACTCTCCTTGTCAATCTTACACAGAGGCCATACAGTTTTAATCTGACACCAACTCTGCTCCTGTTCCTAGTCTTCTCATGCTTAGCAGTCAAAAGGGGATTCAGCAATTTCAGACACTATGAGGAAGCTCAGTAATGAGCTTAATGATCTTAAAAAGAAGAGAACTTAGGAGGGATATTTAACCTGGCTTAATAGAAACTGAGATTTTTGGGTTGGGTTGGTTTTTCATTTAAGATTTTATCAAAGTAGAGCAAGATTTCATCAGTGCTGTCAGCCAGCCTCATAGCTGCTTTATTAGATGTACTGATCCCTAAGAGCTGATTATTTTTCTCATCTGCAGATTCTTCAGGCACAAAGTAAACCCAGACGCTACTCTTAAAAAAACAAAAAACAAAAAACACCAGACACCCACCTCATTCTTTGCTCTTCTCATTCCTCCCCTGTGCTGCAACTCTTTCTACTTTTCTAGCCTCTCATACGTTTAAATTTCCTGGTCATTCTTCAGATAACTTCATCATCACTCTTACTGTTCTATCAGTCCTAGGCATTTTAGAAATTTAGAAATCCATCTTTTCCATCTGTAAGGCTTTAGTACATTGTCTATGACCACAACTCAAGAAATTTCTTTTGACTGAGCAATAAAAACATGCTTTCCTGAATCAAGCCACTGAGTCCTTTATGGATTATTATTTTATTAAGAACCTGATCCTGATAACCTCATTCTTATAGCAACAGAAATGTTAAGTATTTAGACTAGCCATAACTGTTCCTTGGGAAAGGCACTGCAGGCTCTGAGAAAGGAGAGAAGTAAATACTCTACCTTAACACTAACATCGTTCCTTACATTTTTTGCAAAGTTTTCCTTTTTTTGTTTCCGTGCATGCTTAGCCATCTCAGTGATCACGTATTGCTGAAACTCTGTGGCACTAAAGAGCATTGAAAATACCCTTTTGTGTACTCCATGCTTTCATCCATTTGCTACTAGGCTCTTAGACTCTGAAGTAAACTCTTGAGAAAGAACAAAGTGTCCTCTGCTCTCTTCGTACCTGTTTAGGTCATCCCGAGTCTTGGTTTTGCCCTTGTTAAACTCTTTTCTATCAATCAGACATAAGTTCTTTGTAAAAGTGAGTTTAATGCCAGCTTGAGTGGTAGACTGGCAGCCCTGGAGACTGGTGACCCTTGTTTGTGCTCCGAAAAGGCTGAGCACTGGTGCTACTGCAAATGTTTCTCTCTGTAGCCCTTCATCGCTTCTGATGTGGAGAGACCATCTCCAGACAGAAAGATGCTCTGATCTCAGTGGCCATTCAGTGGCTGGCATTGAAGGCACGTTGGCAGGATTGTGTGAGTGAAGCTTTTTTGCGAAGGAGTTCAATATTCAGGTTCCTTTTGGCTCCTGATAAATACACTTCGGAATTCCAAAGCCGGAACGAATGATAATGTGACCTTGTCTTTATTGTGTAGCGTGAACAGCAATGTATTCAATAGCAACTCCTTCGGCCTTGTGCCAGAATACCAAACCTATATTCTGCTGGTTTATTGTTGAACTGCTAGCATTGCAAACACATCCAGATCTTAAACAATAGGCACCTTTTTCATCTTTCTTTGGAAGCTATGCAATTCATACATCTCAGGAGGTCTTACCATAGACCTCAAATACCTGTTTGTCTTGACTTGGCTAAGTTACAGAGAAGGCATAAAATACACCAGTGTTTGTTACTCACTGCAGACATCATGGTTACTATTCAAAGAGCATGTGTCATGGATCAGACAATGCAAATCCTCTTTTTAATGACTTGGGTGGTTCCTAGTATAAACTATTGTTTTGTAAATTCATATTGGAACTACAGTGGATGAAAAGGTGCCCTGTCAGCTGACGTCTTGATTAACAGAGAGCAACCCATTACTCATCATTCAGCCTACCAGAGTATTTCCAACACTGTCTTCTCCAGCATTAAAAGGAACACAACCTAGCACGTTTCCACTCACTTTGGGCCCATGTGAAGAAATACAGAGTGACAGTGATGGCATGGATAAGTTGTAGAACTGGAATTCTGAAGACCTGGACTCTTAGCCTGGCTCTTCTCAAGATTTCCTGTGTCAAATTGGATGTATCATTTTTAGTTCGATACACCTCATTGCTACAGCCAAGTTAAATTTGTCAAGTACCTTAAGGTATGTAGGCTGAACCCAAGAGTGCCTATAATTCTAACATGAAAAGTTCTTTGCATTTATAAAGTATTGATTTTCTTGTATCCATTTATGTTGTGGGAGCATTATCTATATATTTTTTTAATATATCATGAAATAAAAGCTTCCTAATGTCTGTTTTTTGGTGATGAACTACTAAAAGTTATATGTATCAGGTTTATTTGTTGTTGGTAATCTAATTTGGTAATCTAATTTATGAGATTGACAGAGATGGAGAATTCCGTTTCACAGATAATACTTTGAAATGTGATTTGCGGTTGATTTGAGACAAAACTCCAAGTTGTTTAAATTCTCTGGGAAGGGGTAGAGCTGTGACCCCCATGGTCTTCAAGGCACAGATTCTCTGGGATGTGCAGCCCGTGGAAGTGCTCTGTGGGTTCAGCTGTCCCAGAAACTGGAAGCCCTGGGAGCCCAGGCTGATAAGCAGCTGAGGGTGCTGGGATGCCAGGCTCTGATGCTCTCAACTCCATCAGCCCACTGGATGGGACGCTGAGGAGCCAGGTCCCGGGGCACCAGACTGAAGATTTGACAACAGCACGGTCACGTCACAACTCTGTCAAAATCAAATCACCTCTCTTGAGTGTTTTGATTTCAGAAAACTGGTTGATTCTGCCAAAATTATGTTTTATTGAAAACTTCACAGTTACCTCTAGTTTCTGTAAGTGTTATACATACCAGTCGTGTCCTTGCTTGTTCCCTCATGCAGAGATATATAAAAGTTACAATGATAAATAAGAGGGAATTGAAAGAAGGATGCTGTGGAAAGGCACTTTACAAATCCTAATTTATATGTTACAGCAACTTCCTCTTATTCATAAGGGTGTTACTCAGCAGGGACATAAAAGTGGACAGAAGACGGTTGTGATAGTGGTTGATTTAGTAGAAAAAGTCATTTTTCCCTGCCTAAGCTGGCTAAGGCATTAGAAGGAGGTCTGACAATTTGGGTCTGTCATCATTTGTGGACAGTTTTTGTCTGGAAACTTTTGTTTTTTCTTGCTGGTGAGGTTGTGGGGCTGCAGACACCTAGCTTGTCTGCTGCAGGAGTTGCTAGAAAGTTGCTAGCTAGTTGCAGGAGTTGCAGGACAGCTAGAAACAGTACCTCACCAGTCTTAAAAACCAGCACAAGCACTGGAGAATGGAAAACACGGGGCCTGAGCTTCCTGTGAATGAATTTTGTTACATATGTAATGAAAAAAGCAGTATTTTTTTTTTTTTTAAAAAAAAAGGGCTCTTGATTTCTAACCTTGGTTTACTCATAGTGTGACTCCTTATATTGAAGAGTTAGTTTAAAATATATGTGCCTTGTTTCTCTGTGTAAAAAGAAATTATAAAAATAGTCACCATACTGGAATGTTACGTGAGTGTTTGAAATCAGGACATCTAAAACTGAAATTTCTAGAAACAGGAATTACTGTTGAAAAGCAAAAGATTTTCAGGGGAAAATTACCATGTACTGATTCTGTTGACTGTTGAAAAAAAAA